>NW_025408577.1:0-150000 GCF_019321695.1 Diaporthe batatas
TATTACCTAATATATTTATATAAAATATATTAACTTTTAAATAAAAATTATTTATATTATTATTTTTAAAATATAAATTAAATTATATAATTAATTTAATATATATATATTAATTAAGAAATATAAAATATATTTTTTTATAAATTATAACTTTATATTTAATACTAATTATAATTAATATATAAAATTATTTATAATTATTAAATAATTTAAACTTTAATATAAATTAAAGCCCAAAATATAATAGCTAAAATAAATTTATAATTTATTTTTAATAAATTAAATAATTTTAATAAACCTTTAAATAAAATACTTTTATTATTTTTTATAAACTAAAATAATATTAAACTTTTATTATTTATTAATACTTTTATTATATTTTATTAATTTATTAATTTTAACCTATTATATAATTAAATATAGCACTTTTAATTATTTCTATTTAAATTATAACTTTTAATATTAAAATAGCATAAATATTAAATTTATAAAACCTTAAAAATTATATTTTTATTTTTACGCCCTACTTTTATTTAAATAAAATAATTAATATTATTTATTTAGCGCTATAAAAGCAAATTATATTTAATTTTATATTATTAGTTTTAAAAATATAAAATTAATTATATTTTTCTTTTAAAATTAAAAGTTATATTAGCATACTAATACTTTAAATTTTAAAAAAGTACTTTATAATAGCATTTAATAAGACTATTTAAGTTAATTTTAAGGCCTAAGTTAAAGCATATAAATTTAAGGTTTTAAAATAGTTTTTTATAAAAAATTAAATTAATTTATTTTTAAATATTAATATTTAATACCTTATATATAGCTAAAATAATAAATATTTTATAAAAATAACTTAAAATTTAATTTTTAATAATAGCTTTTTAAATAAAATAACATTTTTAATTTAAAATTAGTTTTTAAATTCTTTATTAAAACTTTAATAAAATATAAAATATAATTGCCTTTTCCTAGCTTATATATTTGCTATTATATATATAACTATTTAATAAAAATAACTTTAAAAATAAAAGTGCTTTTACTAAAATAAAATAGTAATAAAATATTTAAATATAAAATAACTTTATATTAAAAATTTTATTATTTTATTTATTTAATAAAAATTAAATATTTTTAAAAAATAAACTTTATACCTTAAATTTTAATATATTATATAATATTCTTTATATATATAACCTATTTAATAATATTAATTTAATTAGCAAAAATCTTATATAAAATAAAAAGGTATAAAAATATACTAATAATTTACCTAAAAGAAAATTTAATAATAAAGGGTAGCAGCTTTAAACTAATATTAAAAAAAAAGAAAAAGGGAATAAAAAAAGCAAGTTTTAATAAAAATAAAACTTTTAAACTAGCTAGTTTTAACTAGTTTTTATAAATATACTTCTATATAATTTAAGTTTAATAATATTAAAAATAATATAAATAAAATAATAAACCTAAAATATAATATTAACTTATTTTTATATTATTAACCTTTATTTTTTAACGCCTAAATTAAAGTTATAAAATTTAAGTACATACTTTTAAATATCGCCTAAATCTAATTATTTCTTAAAAAACATTTAAACTTATAAAATAGCCTTTTAAACTATACTTATAAATTAGTTATATTTAGCTATATACTTATATATTTAATAAAATATAACTATAATTTTACTTTTAATATTTTTATAGGCTCTAATATTAATATTTTTAAAATATTAAATATATTATTTTTATAAATATAAAGTTTATATTATATAAATAATTAAATGCGCTTAAAGTTTATAAAGCTTAGCCTAAACTTAAATAAAATATTTATTTTAAATAATACTTTTAAAACTTATATTTTAAATTATTAAAATTTTATATTTTTAAGTAAAAATGGCAACTATTAGCTAAAAAATATAACTTATAAATTAAAAAAGGTTTAGCTGCAAGTAGGAATTTATTATACTAATAATTAGCAATAGCAATTCTACTTTTTAAATAAATTTAAAGGCCTAATTTAAACTTTATATAAATTTATAAGCTTTTTTAGTTATTATAGTTTTTAGTTAAATTTATTAATAAAAACTTTAAGCTAGCTATAATTAAAAAGAACTAATATATATTTAAAATAATAAAAATGCTTTTTAACTTTAATATTTATTATAAAATAAACTAAAAGCACCTTAATATTATATATATTACTATTTAATTTAAATTTTAAAAACTTTTAAAATTTATAAATTTTTTTATATTTATATTAAAATATTTAAATATTTAAAAATAAAATAAAGGTATTTTAAAATTTTATAATATATTAAAGGTATATAAGAAATATTAGTTATTTCGCCCTATTATTTTAAGTTACTTTTAAGCTACTAAAAAGTTTTTAAAAGTTGCAAATTTCCTCCTTTACTAATATATTAAAAAAGTTCTACCCTAATATATTAAAAGTATTTAAATTCTTATATAAAAGCTAAAAAAAATTACTATTATTTAATTTAATAATATTTAGCTAGTTACAAGTAACATATAAAGCTTTTATATTAATATGCTAATTAAAGCAATTATTTTAAAAATTTATAAGCATTTAAGAAATTATTTATATAATAATATTAATATTACTATATTTTTTTGCTAAAAATAGTTATATAATATAACTATTTTAAGTTTAATAAAAACTAGTATTATTAATAAGCTGGCATAATAATAAAAATATTATATATATTTACCTTTACTAATTTATTACTTAGTTTTAAAAAAATTAATAATTAAATGTTTTAAACTTTATAAAAGGGCTTGGCCTTTTATATTTAATATATTAATAACATTTTTTTAATTTACTAAAAAACTTAATAATTTCTTAAAATATAGTTGGCAAAATACACTTCCTACCTTAAACTTTATATAATTTCTTAAAAAATTTATTTATTTTATAAAGCAATACTATTTTTAAATATAAAATTCTTTTTTAGGCAAGAATATAAACTAATAAAGTTGTAATTAAAAGTCTATTATAAGCAAATAAACAAACATTAATATATTTTATAGTTATTTACTTATTTAAAAATAATAAAATAAGCCTTTATTAAGGTAAAACTAACCTACTTTATAATAATTTACTTGTTATAAAACCTTTTTAAAAAAAGGGTTAATAAGTTTATATAAGTATTAAGCTAATATAAATACCTAACTAATATATTTTATTAATAAAAGCAATTAGTTTAATATAAAACTATATATTTATTCTTTTAAATAAAAAATAAATAAGCTAAACTTCCTCTAATATTACTATTCTTATATAATAAAATATAGAAATATATTAATATAAAAAGCATTTTAAATATAATATAATAGCATTAAATATAAATTAGTTTTTTTTTTAACTTATTTTAAGGCCTGCTAATTAAATTATTAAAATAAATAAAAAACCTTTTTAATAAAATTTCTACTTAAAATAAAGTAGTATTAAATAATTTAAATAATATTTCTAAAATTAATTTAAAAGGCCGCATATTATAAAATATATAGCGCGCTAAAATATACGTTTTTAAAAACCTTTTACAAATTATATTAATATAAACTTTAATAAAAAATTTTATATAATACTTTTCTTTTTTTAAAATAGGCTAAAAGAATAGTAGTATAAAATATTAAAGCTATTTATAAAACCTAAATTTATAACCCTACCTTTTTTTCTAACCCTAACCTTATCTTGCCCTAGTTTTTTAAATAAACCTAATAACTTTTAATTAAAAATAGGTACTAGCTTTGCAAAGCTATGCCAAAAAAGGTTTGCGTAAAACCGCCTCCTTTCTAACTTTTATTATAAATACTTTAAACTTTATCGCCTAATATACTTATATAAAGCATATTAGCCTTTAAATAAAAAATTATTTATATTACTACCTTTAAAATATAAATTAAGTTATATAATTAACTTAATATATATATATTAATTAGTAAAATATAAAAATATATTTTCTTTATAAATTATAATTTTACATTTAACGCTAATTATAATTAATATATAAAAATTAGCCTATAATTACTAAATAATTTAGGCTTTAATATAAATTAAAGCTTAAAAATATAATAGCTAAAATAAATTTATAATTTATTTTAATAAATTAAATAATCCTTAATAAGCCTTTTAAGTAAAATACTTTTATTATTTTTTTATAAATTAAAGCAATATTAAACTTTTATTACTTATTAATACTTTTATTACATTTTTATTAATTTATTAACCCTAACCCTAATTTAATTCTAACCTTAATTTAATAAATATAATTATAATTATTAAATATTTATATTAATAAATTAATTTTATTAATATTTTAATATTTTAATATTTTAATTCTTTTAATTTTATTTTATTAAATATTTTATATATATATATTTTATTAATATTTTATTAATTTTTTATATATTTTATTTATAATTTAATATAAACTTTTAATTTTTAATTTTTAATTTTAATTTAATTTTAATAAATATAATTAATAAATATTAATTTATTTAATATTTTTTATTAATAATATTAATAAATTATATAATAATAAAATAAATAATTTAATATATTTATATATTTATTATATTATTATTATTTTTAAAATATTAAATTTTAAATATATATAAAATTAAAATAAATTTATATTATATTTTATAATTTTTATTATTAATTTATATTTTATTTTAATTTATTATTATATAAATTATTTATATTTTTAATTTTATTATTAAATTAAAATAAATAATTAAAATTTTATAAAATAAATTATAATATATTTTTAAAAATTAATTTAATTAAATTTATTATATAAAACTTTTTATAATAATTTTATAATTTATATTTTAATATTATTTATTATTAAAAATATTTATTTATATTAATATATTAAATTATATTTATTTAATTTAATATTATTAATTTATTAAAATTAAAATTATTATAAATTATAAATTAATTTTAATATTATTAAATATTATATATAATATTATTATATAATTTTAATAAATATAATTAATTAAAATAAATAAAATAAAATTATTATTTTTTAATTAAAATATATATAAATTTTAATTTTATTTTATAAATAAATATTTATTTATTAATTTTATAAATAAAATTATTTAAAATAATTATTTAATTTATTATATTATTAAATTAAAAATAATTTTTAAATAAAATAATTATATTTTATTATTATTTTAAATTTATAATTTTAATAATTAAATTTATAATTATATAAAATAAATTTTTATTTTAAAAAAGTTATTATTATTTAAAGTAATTAATATATTTTTAAAAATTAAAAATTATAAATTTTAATTTAAAATATATTAAAATTTTATAAAATTTTAAATTAAAATTTAAAATTTTAAATTAAAGTTTATATTTATAAAATAAAAGTTTTTATAAAATTTAAAAAAGTTTTAATAAAATTAAATTAAATTATAATATAATAAATAATTAAATAAAAATTAATTAAAAATTATAATTATAAATTTTAATTTTATATTTTAAAAATAATTAATATATATAATAAATATATAAAAATTAAATTAAAATAATAAAATAAATAAAATAAATTTTAAATTAAATATTAAAAGAAAATTAAATTAAAATAAATTATAATAATATATATATTTAATATTTTAAAATATATAAATAATTTTAATTTATTATATTATATAAAATATTAAATTTTTAATATATAAATTATATAATTAATAAATTTTAATTTTAATTTTAATTTATTTTTATATATTTATATAATTTTATAATAATAATAATATTTAATATTAATTAAAAGTTTTTTTATATAATTTTAAATAATATATTATAATTTAATAAAATTAAAATAAATATAAATTTAATAAATTTATAAATTTAAATATTTAAAATAAATTTTTATTAATAATATTTAATATAATTTTAATTTAATTAAAATAAAAATTAATATAATTAAAATTTAAATATTAATTAAAAAGTTTTTTATAATTTAATTAAAAATTATTAAATTTATTTAATATAATATTTAATATTTAATAAATTAAATATTTTTATTATAATTAATATTAATTAATATTTATAAATTTTAATTAATTATTTAAAATATTAATTTATTTAAAATTAATTAATTATTTATATTAATAAAATAAAATAAATTTTAATATATATTTAATATTTTTATTTTAAAAATATTTTTTAAAATAAATTATAATTAATAAATTTTAAAATTAATATATATTATTAATTAATTAAATATTAATTTAATATATTAAAATTTTATAATAAATAATTAATTTTTTTATTAATTTAAAAATAATATTAATAATAATAACTTTTAAAATTAAAAATATTTTAAATATTTATTATATAATTAATAAAATTATTTTTTAATAATTTTATATATATTAAATTAAATAATAATAATTAATAATAAAATATATTAAAAATTAAATAAATAATACTAAAATATAATTAAAATAAATATAATATATAAATTAATTATAAATTTATTAAAATTAATTTATTTTATTATAAAAGAAAATATTTATTAAAATAAATTAAATTAAAATTAAATATATAAATATTAAATAAAATATATATATATATATATAAATATAATTTTAATTATATAAAATTAATATTATTTTATAATTATTAAAATAAATATTTTTAAATAAATTTATTATTAAATAATTATTTATATTTTTAATTTTTATATATTATTATATTATAATTAAATATTTATTATTTATTAATTATTTATTAATTATAATTATATTATTATTATTTTATTTATAATTTATTATTTAAATTTTATTTTAAATTTTTAATTAATAAATAATTATTATATATAAAATAATAATTTAATTTAAATTTTTAAATATTAAATAAATTTTAAATAAATATAATAAATATAATAAATATAATAATATAATAAATATAAAATATAATAAATATAATAAATATAATAAATATAATAAATATAATAAATATAATAAATATAATAATATAATATATTTATTATTATTAATATTAATTAATTTATAAAGTTTAATAATAAATATAATTAAGTTTATTAAAATATTATAATTAAAAGTTATAATTTTTATTAAATTTTTTTAAAAAATTTAATATTTTATATTTAATATATAAATTTTAATTTTATATTTTTATTATATATATTTAATTTATATATTTAATTTATATCCTTATTAAAATTAATTTTTATAATTATTTATTATATATATTAATATATTATATATATTTTTAATATTATTTTAATAAATAATAAAATATTTTTATTAATATAAATTTAATTAAATTATAATATAATAATATATAATAAATATATAATATTAATTTTATTTTAAAATATATAATTATTTAATAATTAAAATATTTATATTAAATTAATATTATTTTATAATAATATCTTTTTAAATTTTTATTATATTATTATTTAATTATTAAATAATATTTATTTATTATTTATTTATTAATTTAAATATAATTATTTTATTATTATTTATTTAAAGTTTTAAATATTAAATAAATTATTAAATTTAAAATAAATAAAATAAATAAAATAAATAAAATAAATAAAATAAATAAAATAAATAAAATAAATAAAATAAATAAAATAAATAAAATAAATAAAATAAATAAAATAAATAAAATAAATAAAATAAATAAAATAAATAAAATAAATAAAATAAATAAATAAATAAAATAAATAAAATAAATAAAATAAATAAAATAAAATAAATAAAATAACAAAATAAATAAAATAAATAAAATAAATAAAATAAATAAAATAAATAAAATAAATTAAATAAATAAAATAAAAAATAAATAAAAAATAAATAAAATAATAATTAAATAAATAAATAAATAAATAAATAAAAAATAAATAAAATAAAAATAAAATAAAAAAAATAAATAAAAAATAAAAAAAATTAAAATAAATAAAATAAATAAAAAAAATAAAATAAACAAAATAAATAAAACAATAAAATAAATAAAAATAAATAAAATAAATAAAATAATAAAATAAATAAAATAATAAAATAAATAAAATAAATAAAATAAATAAAATAAATAAAATAAATAAAATAAATAAAATAAATAAAATAAATAAAATAAATAAAATAAATAAAATAAATAAAATAAATAAAATAAATAAAATAAATAAAATAAATAAAATAAAAAAAATAAATATAATAAAAAAGAAATTTAAAAAAAAATAAAAGACTTTTTTTAAATATAATTAATTAATAAAAATATTTATAATTATAAAAATTTTATTATTATAACCCTTTAAAAATCTAATATTTAAATATATTTTTTACTCTAACCCTTATATTTTTTTATAAAATGTTAAGGCCTTAGTGCACGGGCCCCCCTAAAGCTCCCTCATAGCTTACCTCACTTATACCTCTATATAAGCCCCTAACTATTAGTATTTATAACTACCCTAATTTTAATCTATTTAAGATATAAACTAATATAATTAATAACTTTAAAAAAGGGCTTTAAAATAATATTCTTTATATTCTAATTAATTAATATTAAGGTTATTTAATATAAAGTTAAAGTTTTAATAAATATAATACCCTTACTACTATTAATACTAATTAAGTTATATAGGGCTTAGTAATAAATATAGGTTAAGTCTATTAAAATATAATAGTTAAAATAAAAATATATATATAATAATAATATATTTAATTATTAATAATTAATTTATTTTATAAAATTAATAAATAAATATTTATTTAAATAAAATTAAAATTTATATATATATTTAAAATTAATAATAATTTTATTTTTATTAATTTAAATTAATTTAAAAATTTAAATTATATAATAAATTTAATATTTTTAAATAATTATATTTATTAATATTTAATATAAACTTTTATAATTTATAATAATTTTAATTTTAATAAATTAATTAAATATAATTTAATATAATAATATAAATTAATAATAAATATTAATAAATAATATTATAAATATAAATTATAAAATTATTATAAAATATTTTATATAATAAATTTAATTAAATTAATTTTTAAAAAATAAATTATATTTTATTTTTATTAAATTTTATTTAATTATTTTTAATTTAATAATAAAATTAAAAATATATTTAATATATATTTTATTATTATTATTATATTTTTATTTTATTTATTATTTTTATAAAATACTTTTATTTTAAATTTTTAAATATTATTAAAATAATTTTATTTATTTATATTTATAATATATTTATTTAAAAGTTTATTATTTAATTTTATATAATAATAATTAAAATTTAAAAGAATTTAATTCTATTAAATATAATTAATATTATTATTATTATACTTTTTAATTAAAGTAAGTTTAAGGATTAGATAGCCTTTTTTAGTAGCTTTATTTTAATGTGTGCCCTTTAGATCTTCTAGTCACGATTCTAACACCGTCTTGCGGTTAGGTTATACGAAAAGCTTGGGCGTTTTGTGGCTGGATACATTCCTGTGGAATGTAAGCGCGCCTAGACATCCGTGGTGGCCTTTGTTCTCTTCCTCTTATCTGGCCTCGCGGGCAGCGCTGTTAGCTAGCGGCTGCGTCATACTGATTGGAATGTTGATCTGGAATGGTTCATCCTTAATTTCGCGGCGTCCTCTCTTAAGCAGGTGGTTGTATCAGCGGTGAGAGAAGATGCGAGGAGGCTGGGAGTGTCACAGGAGTTGGAAATACTGGAGACAAGCTGGCTGGGCCATCTCATTGGGTGCTCTTGGTCGCTCGTACAGTCTATATCTAATATTATCCTAATCGATCCGTCTATTAACCTTTATGTCTTTATCTGCGCCTAAATGTCAAATCGTCATCAGTGAGGTGGCCGTCGCGACGGAGCCGGTCTTCGTAAGTCGCAGCGTTTCGCTCACGTCCTGGCGGTGTTCTTGGGCGCCTTGTAGCTCGCTCTGCCAAACGTTCGTCATACTCGCGCCTCCCAACGCCAGTGTTGGGTGCGTCATGACCCAATCTAGACGCACGACTATAGTGGTCGTCGGCTCTATCAGCAAACCTGCTAGATTGACCGTCAAGTCTTCTGTGTCTCTCTTCATGTCCATAAGTAGTGTCGTATTGAGTTACAATGCCCTTTTTAAAGTAGTTCTTGTCATGGTCCTGGACATTGGCATGTCGGGCGTCCGCCGCACTATATTATTTATTATTAGCTTCTTATCGGATACTTTATGGCGGATATTAAGAAGGTAAGAGGAAGGAGACTAGAGGTAAGAGATAAAGAATTGGGAAATAGAGAGATATGAGATCGAGAGGTCAGAGTACTTACGCTCCATATGCTCGTGAGGTCTCCAAAGCTCGGTCACCGTACCTAAGATCTAAAGCAAGGGTGGAAACAGTCAGCAAACGCTATAAGTAATGGAGGGCTAGGGTATCATAGACTAACGTTGTGATCCAGTCAGGTCCGTATTCATGGAACTGTGACTTGCCCCAAGTCCTGGAACGCCACGGGGCGGGGGTGCTCTGTCAAGATCATCGTTGTACCGTCGATCCAAGCTCGTAGCCCTGTTGTCTAGGCTTTTATATCTGTCGTGCTCTCGTCTCAGGGACGCATCGGACTTCCAGCTGTCCCAGGCACCATCTTTGTATTGGTCAGTATATCCCGAGGCGGGATATTGCGAAGGGTCCCTGACCACCGGCCTTCTGTCTAATGCTCCGGTTCTGCCCGGAATGTCTATTGCGGCCGACCCACTGGCACTTCCGGACCGACTTCCGAATATATCGCTTCCGCTGCCGCCAGAGTCTCCAGCGCTCACAGGAACACGTCTCGAGGACCTGGACGAGGAGCTTGACGAAGAGCTGTCACCGCCACCGAAAAATCTCGAAGACGGGGCACCTGCGGCAGGGCGTGTGGGCTCCCAGCTGCCACTGCTCGAGGACACTCTCGAAGAGCTTGAAGCCGAAGGTCGGTCTGAACCTCTTCCTGACGGTTGCGGCCGCCTGCGACTATCACTATCCTCACTGGATGAGGAGTATGGGAACATCCTGACACGTTTTAGTCACCTACTACGGAGCTTAAAGTGTTGCGCTCTGATTTCAAAACATGAAAGATGGGGTCCGAAAAGTCAAAGAAAGCTACTTACATTTGCTCGCCGCCGCTGCTATGGGATGGCCGGCGTGATCGTGTAGGCAGAGCAAGTGTGCCGGAGGAAGATGGGCCGGCATGCCTGTCGCTACTATCTGATGTCCTGAGCCGGCTCCTCGATCTGGCGGAAGACCCGCTGGAGCGGCTCTCGCCGGACCGTGGGGGATAAGATGTCTCGCGACCTCGTCCAGAAGACATTGTCAGGAAATGAGGAAGTTGATGTGGAGGCTGAGAAAGAGGAGGCTGAGACTTGTATGATAAATAAAAAGAGGGGAAAACGAAGATACTGTAGTGACCGTACTTGTTCCTGTTGTATAAAGAGACGAGACGCAAAGAAGAACTTTCTACAGCCTAAAGCTATGGAAAGGTACCTTAAGAGTAGAATGTACAGAAGACCAGCTTCTTTGAGTGATTGTTTTATAGGATAGGTGGGGTGAGAGAAGGTTATACAGAAGACTAGCTTCCTCGAGTTTTTGTGGTGTGTGAAGATGGAATAACGAGATGAGAGCAGAATAGAGAGGAGCCTGACTTGACCTACTTTTTATATCTCATTTGGGGATACCATAGGCTCAATATCGTTGGAAGCCGGCATTACGCGTGCCAGGTCGTTCTAGGACACGCATTTGTCAAAAGGACAACAGCCTCAAACAATGGACCACTCCATCCAGCCAGGCCGACCTCCCAGATGTCACAACTAGGGCCGATAGACCTGAGCACAACCTCAAGGGCGGACATCTTGTCCCGTATTATGTAAGGTTCTTGGTCCGGTTGGGTCTGAAAAGTGGTGATGACCTCCGGCTCCTACTTGATCGGCAAATTTCTGAAGCATTTGACTACCTAGGTACATGGAACACGTGAACGGGGAAGGTACTCACCTGGCTTCATGGAATTTACCTGTTGACGGGCTTTCGTAACACGAGCGGTGCTGTACCTCATTCCTTCTCAGCCAGGGAACATACCAGTACCAATCAATCCTGCGGCTCACTCAAGCGACCAGGTGTTCCACTGATCTTACATATCTAATCCCTTCTCATGCAGTGAACGTACCAGATGCATAAATCCTGTGGGCTACTTCATCGACCTGGTGTTTGTTCAATATGATGTAACGTGGCTAGGCTTATGGTTAATTCTCTTGTTTGCCCGGCCATCGGGGGCCTCACAAGACCCCTTGGTCGAGACTGAAACCGACCGTCAGCACTCCGTGACGCGACAATCTAGGCCGCTTGATGGGGCCACGAATCCGTCGGGCAGAATCCACCAGGCAGAATCCGCCGGGTCTCGGCAAGCTTGGAAGTACAGTACCTGGTTTGCCTGCTGAGTCATCATGTTGCTTTCACCTCACCTCCCCTCCAACAACCAACCTGCCTTGCACTCTTACTCCCTCTCTACCAGGTACACTGTACAGACTCAACTCAGCTTTGAACAAGCCATGTCGTGCTCGCCATCGTCCGACGCCATGGAGCATCCGTTCCTCCAGATGCCTTTGCATCTCTTAACTCTGATCCTCTCAGAGCTCGACGACATGCAGTCGCTGGGATCGGCTATCAGGAGCCATCGGCTGCTGTACGCAGCGTATCGGGACGACACCAATACCGTCCTTAAGTCCATCCTCCGAAATCAGATTCCACCCGGCCTCATGCGATATGCAGTCGTCGCCCACGACGCGCGCCACATTGATCGCGACGATAAAGAAGCCCTGGACCAACTTCTAGTTGAAACGCTTGGCCGCCGCGACAGGCGCGGTCTTACTTTCCATCAGCGGTTTCTCAAGTACAGGATCGAGAACAACGCCGCCGCTCCCGCGCTCGCCGCTGCGCTAAGCAGCACGCACTCTGTCGTCCAGCACTTCTCCCGCCGGTTTCTCGCCGACACCTTGCCGCTCGCGCCGGAGGTGTTCGGTCCTGCTCGTTCCCGGTCCGCCGAGGCCTCAGCGGACGAGATCTTCCGCGCATGCAGGGCCCTCTACCGCTTCGAGATATACTGCAACGTGGGGTTCCGTGACGATGATAATGGCGAGCCGGGCGGAGACCTCAGCCAGGGGTGGAGCTCCGTCCGCAAGGGATGCCAAGAGTACACCCACTTCCGTGCCTTCTCGCCCTGGGTGAATGAGCAACTTGCCTGTATGCATGACTACCTGGAACGAGTACTATCAAGAGGTTTGTACCTTAAGCCATGCGAACAACACATATCATCACGCTAACACTCCATGAGTATTTGACGAGATTGCGGCTCATGACGTGGAATGGGGCGCCAAGTCGGTGGACTGGCTCTCCCGAGGAAAGGAAAACATGCATAAGCAGGCCTACGTAAGTCACGCCCGGTCACAAGCTCTTGTGTAGTCAGCACCTTGTCACTGACACCTCGTGGACTGGGCCAGCTTTCGTACGGATTACATTTCCTCTTCCGGGTCGACCGTGCTGAGGGCTACGAACAGCGATTGCAGCTCCTTAAGTCCAAAGGCCTGCCGCACACTTCTTCTTTCTTAGCTGCCCACCTCCACAGGGCTCCTCCTCAAGATGTCTGCAGGTGTTGCCCACCGGGGAAGTACCTTCTAGGAGACCGTAGATGGACTAGACAGGAGATCGAGTCTGAACTCAGAGCCAGAGATACTGACGGCCCTGATGACCTTGATTCTGGTCCGTTCGACATATGGTGGTATGTGCACAAACATTCCTTCGTACAAGAGTCCGTCTTTCAAGGTGAGAACTCCCTTCTTAGACATTACGGATACGTGATGTGGGATGTTCCTAGGACGTTTGACAGGGGCGAAGTGCGCAGCCGTGTTCGTGCCGCCCGCCGCCAAGCTGTTGCCGATCATGATGAGGTCGAGAAAGGTAGAGGCCAGATGGAACGCTCGTGGCGGGAGAGGGCTGCCGTTTATGAAGACGGTGGACGCGGTTACTGGAGCGAGGCTGACTTGAGCCGCATTAATTGGGCATGAGAGAGGGAAGACACCTCCTAGATGCCCTGTGTATGCTTCAAGCCGGTGTAACTACATAGGTAGATGTGAATAATCCTTGCCTTTGGACAGCCGTTTCACACCTTGAAGCCTAATTTCAAAAGCTCATGTCTTGAGGGAATTATCCAAGAATGCTTTAACATGATTTTGTTTTATTGCCCGACTCGCCCTATTTCAGCCTTGACCTCTCTTGTTGTTGAAGAGTTTGTTTTCAGTCTTCACAAATTTGTCGAGCATAACCTCAGCCGGCCGCTCCCGGACTTTCAAGGCAATGGCCTTCACCGGGAGTTGTCAGTTTTCGAGAAAAATGCCGTCCACAAAGCGAGCATCCACGACAGGATGGCCCTTCAGAGTGAGAAAGAAGAATATATGAAGAATGACCTGATTGGAGTCGGGGCTCAGTTTGAAGAGGGGAACTACGACGAGGTTAAGGCAAGGTTATTTATACCCACCTCTTAGCTTCTAAAAAGTTTATAAATATCCTACTACCTTATGAAAGACTTTATACTGGAGAGTATGTGCTATCTAGGTATCAATAGAAGAAAAACGATACATTCCAAAAGCATCCCATCCGGCTCTGAATTCATCCAACAGCCGCTCTGTATCCACCTTCCCTAGGGTTTCGTTAGAAACCTCCTGTGGGTGGCGGTTGACCAACCATGCAGTCTCAAGGCTTTCAAGTAATTCAAGTGTTGCCTTATGCTTCGGTGACCCATTTTCCTCTAGCATCCTTTTCAAAGTTGGTGTCAAACGAACCTGGGCACCTCTAGCTTGCAGCAGAACCTCGAATATCTCCTTGACCTGCATTGACCCAGCCGCAAAATATAGGATTCGGTCTGTGATCGGTACCTCACTTCCCCGTTCTTCAAACAACAAGTCCAGCACCCGTGGACAGTACGCGTTCTTCATGGCCAGCTCCATGGTGCTTTCTGTGATCCTCACCTCAGGTGGCAGGCTTTTGAGTAAAAACCTTATCCATGGAACGGTGTGCCAATTCTCCAATGCATTTTCCAATATTGCGAGATTTGCATGATTCTTGATGATCAGCCCTACTGGTGTTTCGAAGTCGGTGTCGCCTGTCTTCCTCTGCTTGTCTGCGATATTTATCATCTCGTTCGTAATGCGAACATTATGGCCCTTCGATGTGTAGAAGGATTTAGTAAAGTCGCCACGGTGATTGCGCAGATGTTGATCCATTGCTGCTGCATGCAGTGAATCAATGCTCTTGAGAAAACCCATCATACTCTGGTCATCTACCATGGCATTCCAGTATCCGTCCAACACCTCGGGAATAAGCTCAATGTCAACGTGACAAAGAAACAAGACTGTTTCTCGAATGACTTCCCGTTCGGTCTTCTCGTAATCAGGTATCAGGGTCTCCTGCAGCCCAGGGTCAGAAGCAATGCTGACCAGAGCATATATCATGTCCCTTGGGTCGCTGACCTTGCTGAAGCGAAATTTTCGAAGAAGGGTGTAAAGGTCGTGGCCATGAGCCCACCACGAGTCGTATCTGGAACGCCCAGGCATGATGTCTAGGATAGCCTGGGCTTGGTCTGATGGCTTGACGGCGAACAGGTAGGGGGACAGAGCGAACACCCTGGCCGACACAGATTTGTTCCCACAACAAACAAGTGCCTTTCGCGAGTAAGCCACTTCTTGAATGATCCACATCCTCTCAAACCAAGGCCTGTTGAACAGGTCTTGTATCCCTTCTCTTTGCCTTGACACGAGGTCTGGATATCGTCGTGCCAACTTCCTCTGCGTTTTTGACCAGAGCGTGTGCCACCGTGCATCGCTCTTCCTCCATCCCCTACAAGCGACCTTCTTGCTTTCAATTTCCAAATGCCTCAATGAGTCTAGTGCCACATTTGTTGCGTACGTTGCCTGTCCCAGCCACAAGATCACCGCATCGGCACTTTCATAAATCCTGGCCATCTGCCTGACTTGGTGGTTTCGCTCTCTTGCATTGTCCTGGTCAATGCATATAGCGTCTATCCACAAGATTCGATCGGTGTCCTCGCGGCGCAGGTAACTGAGAGCGAGATACAGGTTTCTAGTCACGCCTAACAGTGACCCATTGGCGATGATTGTATCTGTCTTCTCGCTGCCACCCCACGTATAAGATAATGCTTCGTATGGGACAGTCGTGGTCAGGTGTGCTTCTGAGCAGGCAGGTGGGAGGAATGAGGTGAACAATTCGCATTGGATAGGGCCATGCCCGGAGAGGAGGCGGACGAGGCGAATAGATGGGTGTGTAGTGTCAAGAGAGGAGTAAGTAAAGGTAGCCATGGTGTTCACCTAGCGCACATGAGGTCTGCCTCGGTAATACGCGAGTCTCAAATGTGAAGCTGGCTCCACAGGGGCTAGCTGCTTATCGCCAGTGCCAGTGATGCCCGGTGTGATGTTTGGCAGTACTTTGGCAATGAAGGTTCAACCTTCGAACTGATAGACCGATGAAATACAATAGAGGAAAGGATATCAAAGTGATTGTACGAAATCAAAACGTAGATGTTCTTATTTGAACCCTCACTCATTGATTGAGGCAGTGCTGCTGCAGCTGGTGCACAGCCGCTTAACTAATCGGTTCACAATGAGGCAGTGCTATGCAGGTCACCCTAAGTCCTAGTCCTGATTGGAGTACGGATAGACTAAACACGTCTTTCAATAGAGGCTTATACCTTAAAATTACTCGCATCTTAAGTTTGAGCCCAACAATACCGGTACTTGGGAGACAGTTCGAAAAAGCGGTTGGCAGCCTTCTAATGATGGTCTCCGGTAGGACCGCTACTACTACCGCTGCATTAGTCTCAAGACCGCGTTAGAGTAGGAGGTTTCTATGCCTGCCCACGTGTCACTAGGGTCAACTAGTCAACCAGAGAGTACACGCCAAGATGACTCTCAAAGACCTAACTTAATAATGTCCCCCATTTCCACATTTATGCATGCAAATGCGACTGTTTCTTTCTCTAATTTCTAAATCCAGGCTAAGGCAAAAGTACTCAGGTTCACCCCTTAACAAAGGCAAACTAAGGATATCCAAAATGGGCCACCGTCGTATACCCAAGTTTCTTCAGGTCAATACCGCGGACGTCCTACCGGTCAGGTGCCTCTTTCAAGATGGCAGAATTGGCACATTGGCTGAGCTTCGAGACACAGTCCTGTCCCAAAATGTGTATCTCGTCGGTCTCGATGTGGAGGGCCAAGAAGGTGTATCAAACGGCGTTAACAGTATCGGCATAGCAGCTTGTGCCAGGCCAGACACAAAGCTCCTGACTGATGCTTCTCTGCATACTGAAGGCTCTGTGGATCTTTCTGACATCATGAGGAGGCACGAGATCGATGCATATGTGTTAGGCTGCGCAAGTCGTCGGAAAAAGGCTGGGTTTGAGAGGTTTCCTTTTGGTGAAGTTCGTCAGATTGCAAAAGACTGCATAGAAACACATCTATTGGAATGGCTGAGCGCGAGGCTGGGGAAGACTTTGGGGCAAGCCGGCGAAGCGATCCTGGTGACTTGGGGCTGCCAAGGCGAATTTCACGCCATGGCCACCTTATTCCCGAGGCTTGCTCGTTGCTTCTCTCGCTGGGTTGATGTCAGCGAGGTTGTATTAAGAACCATGGTTGCAGGATCAAAGAGACCCTCCTTACGGGACACCATGCTATCGATGGGGTTTGACAGACGCTACGTCCAGGGAACGTGGAGACAGCACCACTCGCCGGGCATGGATGCAGCGCGGGTGCTGGCCGTCCTAATCCAGCTTTGGTCGAAACCGCCAGGGTGTCAGATGGAGGTTCTCCCCTTCAGAATGCTGGAGCGAGAGCGCCGTAGAATCTGGTCCCAGAAACCTCCTTCATCCACGTTCCCCTTCATGGTTCGTATAATGACCAAGCCGCAAGAAACTGGGGAAGTCACCTCCCTGCCCGAAGAGCTCAAGTTTGCAGAGAGGCTCTTCAAATTTCTCGAGAGGAACGTCGCCATACCGCTAGCCGTAGCGGTTTGCGAGAGAAAGCATCGGGGTGCCCAAGAATCGGCCAGGAAGGGGAACGTCGGCTACGCATGCTTCGACGATAAAGCTACGGTTGATCTTGTCTTAAGATGGGACGGTCGTTATATTGGCGCCAAGAAGCTTGCTCTCGACAATGTCAGCCTCGTTTCCGAAAAGAAAGCATCAACGGTAGACATGGACTTTCCAACCCTTGTGTAGGCCAGCACTTCCTTTGAATCATCGACCAATGATCGCCACTCACCCTACTTGTTCGAGAACGAAGTCATTCTACGGAACAGGTACCAAGTTTCAAATGAAAATGAAAGACAAAACCAAAAAATGTGGGTTGCGCCGGGGCGAGAATTGAACCCGCTCCTGACCCCGGGATTAGATGTTTAGTGGAACCTCTCTATCACAGTACTCGTTTGGGCATACATGATTGACGGGATTACTTTCGAGGATCGGTGCCCTAGAACGACCCTCACCGGCCTAATAAACCGACGCCATGACCACTCGGCCACCCGGGCTTTCGACATTATTGGGAAATGGAAAGAAAACGGAGTTGATAAGGGGAGGGCTGCGTGGGGAAGGTATTGGGAGAGCGGAGGCGAAGCGTGGAGGTACCACCTGGGCGGGCGGACCACGAAGACGTCCGGGAGGGAAGGAGGGAAGGACTCAGAGACCCCACCCTGGCCCATACTTCTCTATCACTGTACACAGGCTCTAGTTTCCTTTATTTGATTTGGGAACACACTTAAGGCAAAAATCATGCTAATTACCTTTCTCGCTCCTTGACTGGCATCTCAACACGCCCAAGATAACATTTGAAGTCAACCTGCAAGGCCCGTGGACTCATGGGCCGCTCAACAGGCATTCTGTTGATGCATACGAAAGCCCACTCTGACCCGATTAAGATTGAGTGGACGCAGAGAGTGTTCTTGGTCTTTTGCCAACCTCGTTGCAGACGTGGAGTTCATTGTGCGAGTTGCACCGCTCGGGAACCGGTTGGGGCTGTGGCTCGAATTCTCAGCTCTGCTTGCGACTGTCTTGAGAGACCCCGGACCAACCATAAAGGAGATCACCATTCACGCACAATGGCTTTCGACGAGGCATTCAATAGCACCTTGTGTCTTCCTCACTTCCATCAAACTGGCGCTTAAGGTCCCGAGGTCGCCAAAGTGAGTGGGCGGATTGAGAGCGACAACGAATAGAATTACAAAACCGCCTGGGCATGCCAAGATGTCTCGCTTTATCACGCGAAATGATATTAACGAGATCAAGTCTAGAGAAGTGCTGATTCTTTTGCGGAATCTATTTGATTGAGGTTTTCCACGAAGCTAGTCTACAGGTCTCCTTTATATCGCGGAAGACCTTGCCTCTAAATATGGCGGTTATTTTTTTTTAGTGCCAGCCAGAGATAATACCTTGGCGATAATGCATACGACCATTCGTGCTCCCTTCAAGACGGATGCCGACGCCTGATCATTCACCATCTGCTACTGTCCGTTTTGTCTTGCCCGCCAGCCGGGTCCTCTCGTCGTGGCTGACAAAATACCCCTCGCGTCTTCCTAGTGTGAGCGCCTACGCTTCCCGAGGCCGCCACTCGATTGTTCCTTACGTGGCCGAAATGTACTACCGGCCAGCTGCGGCGATCTTCATGCCCATCTGCCTCGCGTGCTGGGCCATGAGGGCATCGGCAATGGTCAGGGCGGCCATGGCCTCGACGATAGGAACCGCACGAGGAGCAACGTTAGGATCGTGACGGCCCTTGGCGGCCAGGACGCCCTCGCCGGAAGCGTCGTAGCGAGCAGTGGTCTGGTCCTGGGAGATGGTAGCGGGTGGCTTGAAGGCGACCCGGAAGAAGATGGGCATGCCGTTTGAGATGCCGCCCTGGATACCACCGGAGTGGTTCGTCTTGGTCTGCAGGCGGGAGGGAGGGATGCCAACGCCAGCGCTCGGGGTCGCATCGTCGGCGAGGGCGGTAGACACGAAGGCGTCGTTGTGGCGGGATCCGCGCATCTCGGCGCCACGGAAGCCAGAGCCAATCTCAAAGCCCTTGGTAGCAGGAATAGACATGATGGCGTGGGCAAGGAGAGCCTCGAGCTTATCAAAACAGGGCTCGCCAAGGCCGGAGGGGCAGCCGCGAATGATACAGGTCACGGTACCACCAGTGGAGTCGTGCTGGTCGCGAAGCTCGGCGATCTTGTCCTCCATGCGCCTCGAAATGGCATCATCAGGGCAGCGCACGGGAAGAAACTCGTCCACCTTCTCGCGGGTCAGGGAGTCGACAAGCTCGAGGAACTTGGGGTTGCCACTTAGGGAGTCGATATCGTCGCCATCGGTCGTAGGCCTGTCCTCAAAGAGCTTGATGTTGCCAACCGAGGAGACAAACGCAACGATCTCGACGCCGTAGGCCTCGCGCAGCCACTTGTCGGCTACAGCGCCGGCGGCGACGCGGGCGATTGTCTCGCGGGCGCTGCTCCGGCCGCCGCCAGAGGAGGCCTTGGTACCATACTTCTCAAGGTAAGTCCAGTCGGCGTGGGAGGGGCGGGGGTAAAGGTCGATGGTCTTGGAGCCATAGTCGTGAGGGCGCTGGTCCTCGTTCGGCACGGTCAGGAGTATAGGAGTGCCCAATCTGCGTGCCCAAGGTATTAGCATCGATCATGGCACACATTCATGGCATGCTGCAGGGTTGTCACACGTGCGCCCAAACTCGCATCCAGATCCTATTGTCACGCGGTCCTTCTCGTTGCGCGGGGTGGTGATGGCCGACTGGCCCGGGCGCCGGCGGTTGAGCTGCGGCTGGATATCGGCCTCAGTGAGGGCCAGCCCCGGCGGGCAGTTCTCGATGATGCAGGAGACGGTCTTGCCATGGGACTCGCCGGCGCTGTGACGATGGAGGTCAGTAGGCTGTTGTCGTTGTCCTGCGTTCCCAGCAGTTTGGTGGGGGGGGGAAGGACTCACGTCGTCACCCGAAAGTAGTGGCCAAATGTCGACATGGTGTCTTCATCTGGTCTGCACGTCCACTGGGTTAATTGATGACGGAGGAGGGAGATGTTGGAGGGGGGGAAATGTAGCGATGGCGTCAAGCTTTTTTTATCGTGTGACTAATTAAGCCCACCTGGGTACCCAGGTACCCGGGTAGCGAACAGTGACCCGAGCTTGCGACGGGCTGCTTGGTGCAACATGATTTTTGTGCATGGATTGGCCAGTTGGGTCTTATCGATAACATCTTAAACTACTACGGTAGTACGTACTTTAGCCAACGATCCAGCCCCTCATCCGCGCCTCTGTTGGAGAAACAGCTTCTACGGAGTATGTGACCTTGGCCTCGTCAAAACCAGACGGTATTCTCTCCGCTTTTATGACTCACATTACATTCTTCCGTGCCATGGTATTGTACAGAGAAGTAGGGCACTCCTCAGACCATAGCTGAGTGAATAGTCACACCGCGTGCCTGCAAATGTAACCGAGATCGCAAAGGCGCCCGGGTGTGACGGTGCCGAGACTTCGCCTTCAAGCCCTCTTTCATGAGAGCTCAGCGCTCCCGACTGAACATATGTGAATAAGCACTTGAGATACCGAGGTCTTCCCTTTCTTCGTTTGGCCAAGTACTGTGGAGAATCAACACAACAGCACCCTCACTCCCTGCACCGCAGCTCCCATACCCTTCTTGCAGGGCCACCTTAAGACGATGGCTTATTCCATCCTGATCTTCGCTTACCGCAGGCCCGGCACAAACCCCAAGCAATTTCGAGAACACTACGAAGGCAATTTTCCCTTAGTCAAGGAACTCAGCGGGGAGTACGTCTCAAGTCATCTCCACTCCAAAGATACTCGTTTT
The DNA here is from genome assembly GCF_019321695.1 of Diaporthe batatas. Classification (NCBI taxonomy): domain Eukaryota; kingdom Fungi; phylum Ascomycota; class Sordariomycetes; order Diaporthales; family Diaporthaceae; genus Diaporthe; species Diaporthe batatas. The sequence continues at coordinate 21,964 of NW_025408577.1, forward strand.
AGTCGCCACCATCAGCCGGCTTCAGATGTGTTTCTAGATTGATCCAGAGCAGGATCATGGCTTGCCCGCTAATGACTTGGTGTTCCCAGGCACTTTCCTCTGAGACATGCCTGGTGATACATCTACTACACCGCAGGCAAGGCGGTGGGTATCAAGACAAACGCCGACTTCCCTACAACCGTTCTTATCAGCTCCTAAGGTAACTTCAATTATAATACTTTTACCAACCTAACCTTTATTAATACCAGTATATTCCAGACCTTCTTTAACGTCTAGATGTAGCTAGAGAATGCTGTATAAATTGTGGCGGATGAGGAGTAGTTCCTTGATCGTTTACGAGGTTAGTAATTGTTGATTTGGAGAGGTGTCACGGCTGTGAAACCTGCTGGCCGGGATGCAAGTGACTGTGGTCGTTATCTAGACTGGAGAGATCATCTCGACAACAAAGTAGGTGGAGATGCTCGGTGGATGCGTTGTGGGTAATACAAGGCTTCTGTTAGATTATAGGTAGTAAGTAGAGTGGAATAATAGTACTTAATTTGCTTACTTAGTTCTCAAGTGCTACTTAAGTGCTAGTATGTACAATAGATTTATAATGTCTCTCTAGTTTCGCTTCTACTCTACATATGTCCGAAGACATACAATGCGCCCGCATACAGTGGTATATAATGTCTAGACAACACCTTATCATAACCAAACTCCTTGGCATGCAATGTAATATGTTATCGCTCTGCTCATGTAAAGGCAGCCAGTTTTGAACCAAAAAACAAGCATTGATCCAGCCACCCGCGATTAAAAAGGGGGTTCACCACCTTGTTCGTTTTTCCAAGTCCCTGCGTAATGGTGATCGACCAGTGTAGGAGGCAAGGAGTCGGTGAACGCCTCATCGTAGAAATTCATCGGCCGAGAGAATGCGTAGCCTGGTAAGATCAGAACGTCACCCACAAGCTTGGGCTCGAGAAGAAACCATGAACCTTCCTCTACAGCTCGAAAGTCGTCATCAGACATGTTCATCTCCCGCCGCAGGCTCTGGAAGATGCTCCTCGTCATCCTCCTGGGCCCACAGAAGGTGACGATGTCTCCCATCATAGGCGGTGTGGCTGTGATCCCGGCTATGTCGACACCGTTATCTCTTGCAACACCCTGCACTCCTTTCAACAGGCCATCGATCGCAGTCAGCATGTGAGGCGAGCCAGGTTTTGCGAGGACCGTCCAAGTGGCAAGCTCATGTTTGGCCTCTCCTATGCCTTCCCAAGGTGTGTCGAACTCCCAGCCAACGACCATTGAGATGTTTTCTCTGTACTGTGGAGGAATCCAACTTTCGATAGGGGAGTTGCACGAGACATCGAGATCCGACCACATTCCTCCCTCGGCATAGAGCAGGAGGTAGCGAAGCCAGTCGGCCTTGATAATTTGTACGTTGAGTGCGAGAAAGGCCTCAACAAGGTCAGGGCGATGCGCGAATGTCTTTGCAACCCACGCATCCGCGGACAGGTCCGTCATGAATTCGACCGCATATGCGGGATTATGTCTCATGCAGCTGCCAGTCCACGCCACCGCATCCGCGCTGAGTCCCCTTGCCCCAAGCTTGTACCATATCTTTTTTGGGATTGCGTCGAATCCTATTCGGGCTGGTGCTGGCGAATCGATGGGATAGAGGGATAATTGACGGTCGTGAAGACCCCAGGCTTGGTAGAGGAGGAACACAATGCCGATGCCCGCGGCTAGTGTGAGCACCTGGCGGTTTTGCGAAGAGGGAGGGGCAATGAAGAGTTTCATCGTAGAATCGAGGCATCCAGACAGCAGGCAACCGATTTGGAATGGTGTAAGGCAGCAGGTGAGCGTCAAGATCCGACGACTGGAGCAAAGAAGTAAACGTAAACAATGTGCGACGTTGTTTCCTCCACTCCTATGAAGATAGAACACGGAAGGCAGACGATTTCCATTTAAGGACTGATGCAGGTGAAATTTCTATTGTATCGCTCCACCCCTGAGGCATATCTTCTCAGGCAACAAATCGGTCGGTTTACGACGATCTCCCCAAAAATAGGATGTCTAGGGATAAATAAGCGCTTAACCCCCTTGACCATGCATGTGAACTGCCGAGCTCTGGAGGGGCGCGGTTGATCCCTGTCGGCGGGTCCCTGACAAGTCTGGGAAGTGGTGGTTCAGTAGTCCGAAGCGCAGTAATATGTAAGCGCCGAGATACAACCAACAGTGGTTTGAAAACACTCTGTAACTGGCCAGGGCTCACTTAGGGGCAGATCCGGACACAAGCCCCGTTTGAATACCACTGTTGGTTGATCAGTGATTAAAAAACGCCGTCTGACTCGCTGGATCGGTCGACACAATTACTCGTAGGCTGCAATGAGGGAGGATGAGGTTGCAGTAGGATTGCTCCAACTGTTTTGGTCAACCGCTGGCGGCACCTAGCATGAGATACCGGGTGGAAGTCCAACGCCAGTACATGCCCAGGTGTTTGTATCGCCTTATTACTGTGTACTGCACTCCACTTCACCGGCACCTTGCCTCCACTTCTTGCCAGTGGTAGACATATCATTGCTCGCTGGCGATTTGCATCTTCTATTCTATTTGATTTTCGATTTCAGTGACACTTCGGTCTGTATTCAATGCGTTTCTGCGTCCGCAAATCGCTAGTGGCACTTTGGGCAGTCCTGCCTACTGCAATATCATTCGAGTTTGTGAATCCGTCCAGCCATGGCAGCCAGAGCAGCTTCTCACAAGGCTCGGCCTACCCGGAGCACTCAGTCCTCCAGGTCCGCTGGACCTCACCCTTCTCGGATCAAGATGCGACAGTTGCCTTGATTCCAGGTCAATACGAGCTCAACTCTAGCTTCCAGTAAATCTCCAGTGACGATAGGCGACCTTGAGTATATCGCGGGTGAGTCTCGCTTCAATCCGCTGCATTTGTGTTATATACATTTGTGAGGACGCGACCTGATATGTACTCGCCCCCAGAGGGCCAGGCCTTTGATAGAACGTCACGTCAGTGGATCGTGGTGACAAACAAGGACCTGAGTGTCTCCAACGTCTTCGTGATGATGCTCTTTTTCACAGGAGCCACAACCGCAAGCGACATGACCGTTTATTTCAACATTACGGCAGCCAGCTCAGACACTGTCCCAACAAGCACGTCAGATGCCTCGACAAGCGCGCCAAGTGCCTCGAGCAGTGCAGCTACAAAGGCACAATTGTCACCCACCACAACTGTCTCCGATCCTCCAGCAGGTGTTACGGCTTCGAACTCGAACTCAGCAACACCAAGCTCCTCCGACCTCAATGCCTCAGCGAAGATAGGACTAGGTGTTGGTATTCCTGCCGCGGCAGTGGTCGGTGTGCTGGCTACTTGGTTGATCTTGCGGCGCAAGAGAGCTCCCGCTGCACAAGGTCACAAAGGACAGCATCAACAAGATACGGTCATGCCCATGGGCACTCATGGACTCACTGGCCCCACCTCCAGACCTGTTTCCAAGGCCACAACATACGGACCTGCTTCTATTACAAATGGAAGTGTTCGTCGTCCTAACACGGCAACGGGCACGATGGTGTACGAGGCAAGCAATGAGCCGGCTAACGTCAGCGAGTTGTATGCGCCCACATACCGGGGCTACTAGATCTGCCCCACCTGGTGATTCTTGTCCTTGGATTGTCCCCTAGGATAGTCAGAATTATTTCACAGTGGACCTCTGGTATAGACAGGAGGTAGCTTGGTAGTACAGTAGGCGCGTATTGAATCAGAGTACCTAGATATATTTAGTGGTCACTAGAGTTATATAGAAAGGGTCACAGTGTCTCTGTAAAGAGTTGTTTGGATATCTGGATATGGGAAGTAATGGATGGGTGCAAGGTCCAAAGCAGCATAATGTGGCCGCTGTGAGACAGGAAAATCAATGAGTATCAATATTAGCATCCGACATTTTCCTTTTCAGTCTGCCCGTGCGTAACACAGTCAAATTCCTCGGGGCTTGATGCGCCTGGCGACCTGAAGGCTGACACCAAGGCCAAGGTTGACAAGTCCTAGATACCTACTGTGAGATGGCCACAAGCATACTTACTTAAGTACCCTAGGGTAGCATGTATTGTGTGGTGATGTGGGAGTAAGGAAGGGCCCATACAGAATACTTAGGGACCCAGGTACACTGGTACAAGTTATCAGTGCTGGCGTGCAGCTTAGAGTTCAGCTGTCAGACTTACAGGCACGGGTGACGTAATGGTTACAAGCACCGTCCGCTGCGGTTAGGACTAGCGGTTGAAGCTTGCCGCACCGAAACCTCTGCATCAAGTCACCACCATGCGCCACCAACAACCGTCTAGGTGACCATGGGCCCCGTCGCCGCCCAAACAACCTGAACACGGTCGCCAGTCAGCAAGCATCGGGTCCAGCAAGGGGTCAACAGGACTCGAGTCACTTGGTTCTGCTGTGCATCGAGCTGGCCTGCATTGCCTCTGGCCCACGTGTCTCGGAAGACGTCAACTGATTTATGCAAGAGGGTGCAAGTGTGGCATCAAACACGCAGCCACCAAGGCACTGGTCTGATCTTTGGTCTAATCGATTGATCCATATCTGATCCATCATCCAGACACATCCATCCATCAGCAGCCAAACGGGGCGCGGCACTCGGCACTCGACCCTCGACCCCCGACATTGACGCTCGACATTGACACTCGACCACCCGTGCCGAGGCTGTGCTGTGTGTGACCCTGGCCCCAGGCAGCTGTGCCCTCAACTGCCCTCCCTCTCCCATCATCAATCGACCTCACGACCTGACAACCTCAAGAGCACACTTTCCACACCCCCCACAGCCCTCAGATAAGCCTCTTGTCAGGCAGACAGCTCGGCAAGGTGGCTCTCTTCAGGCCCTTCCGACGCTTGTTCGGCCAGCCCCGTCCGAACCAACGCCAGACCCTGCTGCGCTTCCTCTCCCCCGTCGCCGTCCGCCAGAAATACCGTGAGCGCATCCTCGACTTCCGCCTCGACACCCTCCCCTACTATAAGCACCGCCTGCAGTCGCGCATCTATCGCTACATCCTCGCTCGCCAACAGCGCCGCCTCTCCAGCACCCGCTGGGTCGACCATATCAACAGGGCTGCCCAGCGCAGTCGCCGCTTGCTCCTCGGGCCACGCCCTGCTGCCGCGCGCCCCGCCCTTCCCCAGCACCGAAAGCACCTGCCCGTGCGTGGGGATGCGCCCGCCAGGACAGTAGGCCCAGCTGACAGGTCCAGGCCCGCCAACATGGCCCAGTCGGGCAGCGGTGGGAGCAGCTATGGCTACGGCTACGGCTACGGCTACGGTGACAGTGACCCCGGCCAGTCCTCCGACAGGGAGCCCGGCGCCCGCCGCAAGAAGCTTGCCGGCTTTGCCAAGAGTGTCTACCAGGCCGGCGTGGCCACCGCCTCCGAGATCCGCAACCAGTACGACAACACCAGGATACGCGGCGTCGTCGACGTCGACGACTCCTCCTACAAGGTCTCCATCCCCGGCTCCTTCCCCGACGTCTCAATCGTCAGCAAGGGGGACGAGCAGATGGTCCTGTTCCCCTCCTACGCCGCCAGGCATGTGAGGCGCTTCACCGACGACGACAGGCAGGCATCCGCCCATGTCGAGGGCGAGCGCAGGGACGCCGACCTCAGCGACGAGGACTACTGGCGCAACGAGTGGGCCAGGATGGAGGACAAGAAGGCTGTGGTCGATGTCGACGTGCGCGGGTGGGTCTATGCGCCGCACAAGGGCCCAATGACAAGGAAGAACAGGGTCCTCATCGGCCTGGCAAGGAGACTGAGCGGCGTGCCGCAGCAGACCCACCAGCCATCTGGCCAGTCCGACTCCCTCAGGACCGGCCATGAGGCACGTGAGGATGCCAGGGAGCAGCAGAAGATCGATAAGGAGGCCGAGATGATCGAGCGCCGCGGCCAGGCTGAGAAGGAGGCCGCCGTCAAGGGGGGCTACAGCGAGACGCCCAGGGACGAGGACTCGGAAGGCGAAGGCCCAGCACCCTCGCTTCGGAGTCGGAGCGCGAGCGGAAGTGCCACGCCCATGTCTGAATCCTCGTCTCCGAGGCTCTCTGCGCGGCCTTATGCCAACAACACCGGCGCCCCTGTGGAGCTGACAGAGGCCGAGCTGGCCGTGGCCAACGCCAACCTGATGGCCCGCCTCGGCCCGTTCCTGACCACACCGCTCGTCGAGCTCCCCGTGACGCTGTTCTTCTACAACGACGACCAATCCGTGTCCAGGACGGTCATGACCAACGACGCCGGCCACTTCTATATCAGGGCGGCCCTGGACTTCGTCCCCACCCACGTCCGTGTGCTGGCCAACGAGAAGCTGTCGGCAGTCGAACCCGTCGATATCATCAGCGACAATGGAGTCAGCGTCATCAGTGATATCGACGACACCATCAAAAAGTCCAGCATCTCCATGGGTGCCAGGGAGATCTTCCGAAACACCTTCATCCGCGACCTCAAAGACCTCACCGTCGCCGGTGTCAAGGAGTGGTACGGCGAACTCCACAAGATGGGCGTCCAGTTCCACTACTGCTCCAACAGCCCCTGGCAGCTCTTCCCCGTCATTGCCACCTTCTTCGGCCTCGCCGGCCTTCCGCCGGGGTCGCTCCACTTGAAGCAGTACAGCGGCATGTTGCAAGGTATCTTCGAGCCTGTGGCTGAGAGGAAGAAGGGAACATTGGACAAGATCCTCCGCGACTTCCCACGGCGGAGATTCATTCTCGTCGGGGACAGCGGCGAGGCTGATCTGGAAGTGTACACTGATCTGGCGCTCGCGAACCCGGGCCGGATCCTTGCCATCTTCATACGCGACGTCACAACTCCAGAGCAGGCCGGATACTTCGATTCTGCTTTCAGCACTCCTCCCCCGGCAGCCCCGCCAAGTAGACAAAGAGCCACCGATGCACAGACACACTCGAGGAAGGATTCTGGGAGCGACCACCCTGACCGGAGGCCGGCCCTGCCATCGCGAGCTACTGCTCCACCTGCAAGACAAGAAGCGCCCGACGAAGACTTGATCGACTTGTCGGAGGAGCCTCAAAATATGAGTGCGAAGGAGGAGAGAATCTTGGAGAAGTCATGGGCAACCCCCTTGCCGTCAACCGCCGCGCAGGATCAGGCACCGCGGAAGAAACCCCCTCCTCCGAGACCCAGCAAGCCCGCTGCACTCAGGGGCGGTTCCTCGGCGTCGCTGAAGACTGAAGCGCCCAGCGGTGGGGGCGGAACACCCACGCTGGGCAAGAACCTACATCCCTCCCAGTACAAGGGTGCAGCCGCGCACCCCCTAGCACAGACACAGAATTCATCGACTCAGAGCTTGGGCAAGAGTCCGACCCTCCCTCCCCGGAAACCAAGCAATGGAAACAATAGTAATGCCGGCTCTATGAGGTCCAACACCGATTCCCCCAACGCACCGTCCCCTTCCGCTTCCCACTCTGCGTCATCCAGCAAGCAACCTCCGCCGCCGCCGCCGCCGCGTCGCCGCGGTACACCTTCCCTGGCCAATGCCAGCCCTGGTCAACATGTGTTGAGGCGCGCGACGTCCAACTCGGACATCGACAGCCTGAACCTGGATTCGTCAGCCCCCATGTCGACACCCAGGCCTGGACCCCCCAATCGGACAGGGACCGCTTCCACTTTCGACTCCATCCTGGGGTCAACCACGGGGCATACCATGCAACAAGGCGGCCAGAATCTGCCGGTAAACAAGAAGCTAGAGTTGTGGCTGCGGAGGCTGGAAAGAGCTCACGAGGCTTTGGAGCGGGAGGGCGTGAGACTGTACACCTGGCGCAGGGGGGAGGATGTCGTATCAGAGGCGGTGGGGATCGTCAAGGAAGCCACCAAGCACAGTACTAGTAGAGGCACGGATAATACCCAGAGGTAGATGAGAGCCCTGTTTTTCCTTTCCATATGACGCCCAGCTTCTGTAAGTGGATTCTACGCGCAAGACTTGCGGCATGAGCACGGCGTTGGCAAGGGTGACAACACAGGCAGGGATACCACGCAGGATTACCATCTTTATATAATATCGTCAAAGTATACGCGACCTGAATTACTACAAGGTGTTTTGTATCATGTACAGCTTGACGTGCGCGGTATTGTGCCCTTATCGAACTCTCTATTTCCCTAGGCAGGGTTCACGGGAGATCGGCAAGCAAGCTTTGGCTAATAAGTCATCATGCATCATGGCAGTTGCACTAATCTTGCACAATAGTTCCCGTTCGCTTCTCCACTTCATAGACAACGGTAAAAGAGACCTTGTGGTTGATAGCCTCGCCGGATGACTCACATGGACATGTGACAACGTCTAACAACACCCATGAAAGAAGCGGTTGCACCTCTGAGCTCGTCAACAGTCTCGCTTGGACGTCCTTTTTGTTACGGTCGAGAAGCTTCTTCTGAACCTGTGATACGGCAACTTGCATGTCATTGATGTGCTCCGTCCAAGAGATGGACTCAGAAGCCCTTCTCAAGGCCATAGAGGCTGACACCCGGGCACACATCTCGTTTCTGCAGCATTTTGTCCAGGCCGCCTCTCCAAATCCACCGGGGGACACCCGCGCAGCAGCTGCCGTGATCCGTGACTATCTCTCTTCGCAGTACGGCATACCGACTCGAATCATCTCTCCTGGCGGACAGGAAGCCCCAAATGTAGTCGCTGAGTTCGTCTGCGGAGGGACACATGGACCAAGGCTTGCCATGAACGGGCATATAGACGTGTTCCCCGCTGGGGACGGCCACGACTGGGAGCGCAGCCCCTGGTCCGGAGATATTGTTGATGGGAAGTTATTCGGCAGAGGGACGGTGGATATGAAAGCAGGGACCGCCGCCAGCGTCATTGCCTTCGCCTACCTCCATCGCTACAAGGAGGATCTGACGGGCAGCGTGGCACTTTGCGCTGTCAGCGATGAGGAGACGGGCGGGCGGTTCGGGACGAAGTGGCTACTGGGTCATGATGAGGACGGAAATGAGCTTTCTGAGGGGGAGAGAAGCAAGTGGGCCGGTGAAGTGACCATCAATGCCGAGCCTGGAGGTTTGAACACAATCCGCTTCGCAGAAAAGGGGACCCTGAGGTTGACCTTTATCGTTGATACTGGGCCGGGAGCCCACGGGGCTTACACTCACCTGCAAAAAAGCGCAACGAGGATAGCCGCCCAATTGATCTCCGAACTGGCTGTTGTGGAAGCTATCGTCCCGGATTTGGAACCCGGCCTCAAGGCGTATTTGGAGCGAGAGGATGTGAGGGGTGCCATCGACAAGGCCATGGGCAAGGGTGCGGCAGACATTGCCATGAAGTGCACTCTGAATATTGGAACGCTCCATGGCGGTCTTAAGGTTAATATGATACCAGGACAGTGTTTCTTCGAGGCAGACATCAGGATGCCCCTGGGGCTCAACTCCGACCATGTCATGGCTGTGATCCATCAGACATTGGCCAAGTACCCAGAGGCCAAGGTCGAGATCCAGACAGCAGCAAGCAATCCAGCGGCTGCGTGTGCGCACGACCACCCAATGGTGGATATCCTGGCACGGAATGCAGCAAGAGTCACAGGACGAAAGCCATTGGCGATACCAAGCATGGGAGCGACGGATTGCAAGTTCTATCGCTATCGCGGGATTCCGGCATACATCTTTGGTGTTTCACCGGATACTATGGGCGCAGAGGACGAGAGAGTATCTATTGAGGACTTCCTGGCTGTCGTCAAAACACATGTGCTCGCCGGCTGGGAGTATCTCGGAGGATCTGTATAAAACCCACTCGCTTCAAGCAAGACAACTTAGAAGTATGGCTAAGTTACTGGGAACTCATTGCCCTGTTCTACGATCCATGACCTAACGGACTTTTGAGTCCACAAGGCTGCGCCTTGTCCATAAATTGAATTAAATTCATGTTCTTGGATATGAGAAATGGCATATTCTACGTAAGAGATGGTCCCTCGCTCTTACTCTCTTGAGTCTCATAAGCTGCCTAGTGATAGGTGTTAATGGTTCGGACCCCATGCTACATCCCCCTGAAGGTGTCAGCGCGAGAACGAAACAGGTGTTTAGTCCTCGATCCCCGGGGCCTTGCTCTCAAACATTGATTTCCGGGTGTCCAGCGGTGCTCTTTTTCCAACGCACTCAGGGTTTTGACCGAATGTCTAGCACTCACAACGTCTTCAAAACCCTCACGCGGTGACCGCCCTCGCACATTCGTATCACCCTGACACAATTCCGTGGACTATTTGACTGATATTTCCGGAAAACGCAGCCCCACGATAGACCGCCAGGTCACTCAGGAGGGATATTATACGGCCTTCATTCGAACCAAGACATCATTTACGAGCCCGGATAAACATTTACCACCGGGATGTAACGTGTGCAACCGGGAGTCTCAATACTGAAAGATAGAGCACTCATTCAGTTATCCTACTCGACTCCGCTCGACAACTGCTTAAGCGAGCTCTATACGTGCGCTGTTTCCATCGCCGCGGACTTCCGAGCTCGAAACTGTACGTGTTCACATTACGTGTTACACCACCTGCGAGGCTTCCCGATGAGGGAGGTCTGCCAGATGAAGGAGGTCGTCTTTCTCATCCTGTGTGCTTTTTCTATACCACGTCTGGGCATTTCTGGGCATCTCTTGGCGGAATCGCTTGTCTGGTTGAGCTGACCGCTGAGGAGCGCCGGCGCGTGCGCTCTGTCGTAGAGGAAGAGCGCATGCAGGCACATGAACGAAAAGCACAGCCAACCAGAGGTCAATTATTGCCGGGCCGGGCGGCACATGCTGTGCCACGCTCAGGGCTGTTGACGGAACATGCATAGTAATTTGCGGAGTAAGTACATGAACCCATGCCTTATCAGAGCAGCCTACATGCCAAGTCTGCGTGCGCGAACCAAGAGCAAGATAAAGCAGCCCCAATGCTGCTCTATCTTTCCAGGTAAGGCAACATGAGTGTTCTGGTGACCCATCAGGCCTCCATTCACGCAGCGCCGTTGCTTACCTGCAGGCATGCTAGTCTCCATGCCGAACGACGGCCGAACGCGTCTTGACATCGCCAAGACTTCAACAGCTAATTACCGGGCGACTCGACGGATATGGGGTTGCAACCTGGTGATAGCTGGACCTAGCTGCGCATATCTACTTGCACACCTGGGCATAGACTTGCTACCCATCCATGGAAGTGGTGCTACCCGGCAGATTGTATTAGAAAGGAAGGTCGCGAAATTAAACGCGCAATCTCTCGACGAGTGTGTTCAAAGGTCTGCAGATACGGGGGCAGCATGTAGACGTTACATGGCTGAGAATGCGCCGAGTATCGCTGACAACTTCTATTGTGTTGACTATTAAAATAGTCAGACCTGCCCTTCATTTGTGGCTGTCAAAGTCGCATCACTCTCACCAGTATTACATTCGCTGTACTTAGGAACCCACCGTCATTCGACACTTGCCACGGAAAAGACAGGATGCTGTTCAAAACCATCTTTGCCACTGCCATCGCGGCTTCCCATGCTGTTGCTCAGCGCGCTTGTGGTGCTCCTCAGCCCACAGAAGAGGAGATAGCCATAGCGAAGACATTCTACCAGATCGAGAAGGAGGCTCGTCTGGCTGGCAACGCGACCTCGGCTGCGGCCACCATTGATGTCAATGTCTACTTCCATGTGTTGGCAACCTCAACCTCCGCGTCTGGAGGTTATCTTAGTGTACGTCCCTCGTCACCGTCTATTTTAGTCCAGACCTTCACCGTCTCGCATCAACAACGTGGCTGATTTCGTACACCAAATAGTCAAGCCAAATCAGCTCACAGCTTGCCGCTATGAACACGGCCTTTGCTCCACATGGGATCAACTTCGTCAATGCCGGAACTGACTGGACTGTTAACTCTAACTATGCCAATGACCGCTCCGAGACTGCCATGAAGAGAGCTCTCCGAAAGGGAACCTACGCGGATCTCAACCTGTACTTTGTCTACTCGATGAGCTACCTCGGCTACTGTTATTTCCCAACCAGCACCAGCGGCTCTGACAGCAACTTCTACCTCGATGGCTGCACCATCCTGTCATCCACCGTTCCCGGGGGCTCTGAGACAAACTACAACCTGGGACTGACCGCTGTCCACGAGATAGGACACTGGTTTGGCCTGTATCACACATTCCAGGGTGGCTGCTCTGGTGGTGACAGTGTGGATGACACGCCTGCTGAGGCCAGTGCTGCTTCTGGCTGCCCAGTGGGCCGGGATACTTGCCCGGCGGCTGGCGTCGACCCAATCCACAACTACATGGACTACACTTACGATACATGCTATGAGGAGTTCACGCCCGGTCAGGAAGACCGAATGTACTCTTTCTGGGACCAGTACCGCGCCTCATTCCAGTAAGGGCATCAAGACGGGGATTGAAAGGATCCTTATCATCACGGCTACAGTTCTCTAGTTGTCTGTATCTATCAAAAGGGGGTGTTTCATTGGCGAGCTTGGGGGCTGATCTGCGCATACTGCAAGGCAAATCTGTCTTTTGGAGTGGGCGGGGTGTGGGCGGGGTGGGAGCAGTTGATATTCTAAAATACATACGTACTTCAGTAGTATTGATCACATTCACAGCCTTTTTAAGCTCGAGATACGAAAATTGTAACTCATAATGAACGCCGCTGGCTAGAGCTTAATCTCTGAGAGACTAGATTCCGGCGACATAGTATCGCAGAAGATTCGGTACACGGACTGGTAGCACATCCATCTTGAGATGGATGTGCGGTTCTGTTCGCGTCTACAGACATACATCCTTGGATGCGGACTAGTTACACCCGCGACAGTCACCACACCCCGTGAAAATATAGTATGGTTCATGGCGACATTGCATGTCGACATGCGCCGCTTATTATAATTGATACCACCATGTATTTACAACGTGCTACCACCCACAAGGCTTGCTCAGGCCCCCATACCTTCACTTGTCCAAGATCCCCCCGCTGTAGACACCAATAGCCTCACTGAAGGCCTCGCTGATCTGTGCGGCGAGCTGCTGGCCTGTGGACACAAATGTGGCCGGCAACTTGCTCACGACAGCGTCGCTGAAGTCTGCCGAGGCAGATCTCTGCTGCTCCAGGTTCAAGAGCACGACGGGGGTCAACAGATTCCGGTCGAACTTGGGCTTGGCATCGACAATGGCGTCTAGAGAGGCGTTGACGTTGCCAACCAGTGTGATGGTGGCCAAGCCCACGGTCACTGCTTCGAGATCGGAAAGCGCAGCGGACTCCTCGGCGGTCTGGGTACCCTTCTTGATAGTTAAGAGGAGGGAGGTGGACTGCACAATGATGGGAAGTGACCCAAGGATATTGCCGTTGTAGTTACTGACCGTCGTGGTCAGTTCGTTGGTGGCGTTTTGAATCGCCGCGATGGCATTGGCGATTGCGGCGCCGTCGGCGAGGACGCTCCCAACGCCGAGGGCGAGGGCGGGGATGACTCTGGCGATGAGCATGCTGTTTTGGTTTTGCTAGGGCTCTCAACAGTGGCACAAAATACAGCAACAAGGCAAGGTGGTGAGCTAGACGGGCGAGGCGATCCGAGAGGACTGGGTAACTACAAGCTGAAGCAGGTGCTGGCACACGTGGGTTTTATACGCACAGCAAGGCGACATGCAGGGGAGAACAGGCCCCCGCAAGCTCGAGGCCTTGTACAATTCTCAAGAGCTTCTAGGCAGGGTATTGAGCAACGAAAACCTGGCAAGGTAGCAATAACTACGGGCTACCCCGCAACGGCTGACGGAATATTCAACGGGCTCGGGTGTCCTCTGTCGATGAGTTTCCTGATCGAGTCAGCATATCTCGGTACACTTCCCACCGTTGAATCATCGAGCACTCTTCTTTTGCAGAGGATATGAGCCAGGATCCCACGGTGATTGTGATGGGCCGTGGAAAGGGCGAACTAAATTCAGTGATGGCGTCGGCCGAGTCACGGACATTTGGATTGATCGGGAAAAGCTTGCACCCGTTCCTGCGCTGAGGTCGGTTTGCGGGGAACAACATAGCAACATGATTGGAGGCACGGGGAAATATGCAGCATGCAGTGATATGTGAGCCGTGACCCTTGAGATGCTGGTCCTTGCAGGCCGCGGCATCTGGACAGCTGGGCATGTGAAGACACCAGGAGTTTAGCAGCGGATCTATACTGACCCAGCTGTGCCTCACGGAATATTTTCAATTGCCCTTCACACTTGCGAGTGGGGGTATTTGGACGGACAGGAGAAGGAAGAAGTGGAACAAACACCTGCGGCTTGATTTCAATCAACTCCACTACTACCCATACTTCGGACGAACCCTGTGACAAGCACAGGGGCCCAAGCACAGCTCGGATGACCAGCATAATAATCATGCTATATGCTCGCTACGTTGCAACCGATCGTCGTTGGACGGTCGTCCGAACACACGACGTTGAACTGATCGCTAAGCACGTGGCTCGCAATCGTATGTCAGGAATCTTTGGGCTCGCACTCTTATTACCACTACATGTCTTCAAACCAGCGAGATATGCGCATTTCCCTGAATGTGTTCAACGTTGGGATCGAACCAGTGCAACCACTGATTTAGCATCCTCCGCTGCGGTATCCAATGTCGAATCGGAACATCAGACGATAGCACCAGGGGATTTACATAATTGCACGAACACCGTATGAAGGCGCCATGTATGTCCTCGGACGTATACGGAATAGAAGCGAAACCACATAATTGCACGAGTACTAATTGAAGTACCCAGGTTCACGGCATTATCGTAAGTATGTGAGAGGAAATCAATAAATTCCTTTTTCATGTCCCCGGCCCAATGCTGCCCGCAATTACCGATATGGGACACTATAATATACGCGAGGCTCCATCCTCTGCAGAAAGTCACGGTTGATGACTGGATTATGCAGTTCGGCAATTGTAGACATACAAGCCGCCGCCGGGTCCCCGCTTGCGGATAGCTGCTTCAGCCAGTATTCGTTTCCAGGGAAGCTGTTCGAGTCCCATGCGTAGCTGAGCACCAGCAGCTGGTCGGCTTTATCATGAGGCAGCTTCGTTGCGGGGTTCCTCTTGGAGAACCGAACATCGATGCCATGTGCCTGCGCAGCCCCTCTCATCCTTGTCCGGTCCTCGTATGTCACGTCGATCCAGGCGAAGTCCAGCGTTCCCAGCTCGGTCATCTCAGCCCCCAACTCTTCTATGACTTGAGCAAAGACGTCCACGTAGAGCTGCGCTTGTCTGTCCACCACCTGCCAAACGCCGAGGCCGAGGCCGACAATGTGCACGTAAGCCTTCTTCTCCACGGCACCTGCACGACTGTTGGCCTCCCACAGGAGCATCTCAGCGGTTATCCGAATTCGTTTCTGGTATGCCACTTCGTTGAAGGTCGTTTCTGGTGCCGTGGGTGCGATGCCAAGGTATTTCTGCCATATTTTCAGCAGTTCCGGATGCATCCTGGGGTTCTCGACCGGTGGCAGGATGTAGGTTGCTTCCATGCGATCTGGTCTCTCAAATCGTGCGCCGACCAGTCCGATGATGACGCCGCGCTCCTCAAATGTACCACTCGGCCCCGGCCTGGCACGGTTGTTCCTATCGCCATCGTTCACGAAATAGCTCGGGCCGGAGACCCCGACCAGCGCGCTCAGCATCATCTCGTCGTAGCTCAGATAGTCTTCGAGCTTGATGTCCTCGTTGGGGTCCTCTTCGGGTGTGCCAACACGGTCCCAGAACACGGCAGCGTTGGCAATCACCTTCCCGTCACGAAGCTTCGTGGTGTCTGCGGCGGTGAGAAAGGACAGAGGGCGCTTCTCGACGAGGCGGATGATCATCTGACGATAAGACAGGGACATGTAGAGAAACCTTTCGACGTTGCTGCCATGCCTGACCTTGTGCTCCAGAAAAAGCTGGCATAGTTTCGGAAAGGACTCATGGACAATGATCACCGTGTCCCTGGCATCGCGCTTGACGACTTCGCGGTCGAAGTTGACAATACTGTTGGTCGTCGTGGGCAGGAACTGGCGGATCTGTTGAACCCGAGCCACATCTTGGTCTGTGATGTCGGCCACTTGTTGGTCTTGGGCCATGATGCCAATAAATGGGTGTTGCCAGTGGTTCTTTCGACAAGCTAAGGCGATGGGGAGTCTTAAGCTCGGAGAGTTGTCTGCTGTGGCCAGGAGACAACTTTCAGATGTTAGAAGTGGTCCTTGTCTGCACAAACGGGCTAACGTTACTAGGGCGGTTGGTGCCTGGACTAATAAGGGTAGTGTAGCTTTGTTTGCATGCGGGTGGGCCTGGCCTGCATGTCGCTCATTCACTCCGGAATGGGCAGAACCAGTGCTTCTAAGACCGGATTGCGTCATCGTGGATGATTGCAGCCTGAATCCTCCACAGGCAGACTTATAGACTGAGGAATTAGAATGACTACCGAAACTACTGAGATTGTACCGTTCACGATGAAATGAAATATTCCACATCATACTAATCTTCCAAACTTGGCAGTTTTAGGAATCAACAACAGTGTGCACCCTTCCATATTGAAACACCAGGTTAACTCCACTTGCACAAGTCACTACTTAAGTAACTAATAAATGATGATTAGTACATGTGTAAAGAGAGGAAATAATCCTTAGAACACTTTTAAGTAAAACTAAATCTTTCATATCAATATGTAATTCATTTATTTCACATATTCTAGGGCTGTTCGGATAATAGTTTTCTTCTTTAAAAATTCTTTTAGCTTTGTTATAAGAATTATAGCTCGGTGTGTTTGGCGCCAATCTGACGTACCATTACTGATCACCCAAACATATCGAGGTATCCTTTCTCCGCAGGGCGCTCTTTTATAGGTCCGGGCTGCTCGTGTTTCTTCATCGTCGCCACGAACTTCTTCATATCAATCCTGTTGTCATTGCGCCACTCCACAATCCTGTTGAAATCAACACATTGCCTGTTCGTACTCATGTCGGGGAACGGGTACTGCTGCCTTTCCATCCAGTGCATCGTGACCAATTCTAAATAGTTGGTTAGTGTCATGCTTTCCATGGCATTTTTGCGCAACACCGGTAAAAGAAACAGAGCGGTTTCGGTCAGGGGTCAGATCCACTCACGTAAATTGCCAGAGCATTGTATAGCCTGTAGTATGATATCCACGCAGTGGTTTGTGTGTACCTCGTGTGAAGTCAGGGCCTCCGGGTCCGCATTGGCGATTTTCATATGGTAGTAGTCCGCGTAGGCAAACTTGCGCAACTGGTTCAGGCAGTGGATTTGGTGGAAGACGTCAAGCACTGCCGCATATGCATCATCTCCCATGCCCCAGACGTCATCCTCCAGCTTTGCAGCCGTTGAGGGGTCTTTGCCAAGCGCGCGGATGCCCGAGGCGGTCACCGGCACGACGGTGGTCAGCTCCCAGTCATCCCAGACAGCCTCATCGACAGGATTGGGCATCTTTCGGGCTATACTGCCGCCATCGGGCCTATTGGGTGGCCAGAATGTCCCGTTGGTGGTGGTTTTGTATGGATTGAGCGGCAAATCTTCATAAAGCGGAGAGTGGCCGTTAACTTGTCGGTATGCTTCATTGGGTTTAACTAATGGCTCTACGTGCCCATAACGCCATGATGCGAGAAGGATAGTGGTGAGCATTAATACCAAGGCGTTGAAGACACTGAGAAGAATGTAAGGACGCGAGACACGTCTCCTTGGGATCTGCTTCTCATCGTGATACGAGGCGCCTTGCTCAATGAAGGCCGTTCTCTCTTCTTCATCTGAGGAGGATGGTCGTGCCGACATCATTGTCCAGTAGTAGTGGCAATTCAAGTCCCGATCTAATGAGGCTAACAGAGATTCCGTAGTGAGGGGGAAACAAATTGAAGACAAAAGGTTTCAGGACGTTGTCGGATGTCAGGTGGGGACCGGGAACGCTGCGTCAGGCGGATCGAAACTGGTGAGTATGCATATCTGCCACGGAATAAGGTGTGGTCAATATTTTCAAAACATCTTTGGAGCCCTATATAGAACCTCAGCTGAGTCACCTGCATTGATATCCAAGTCTCCCAGCTCGCTTTTTCACTGGAGACAGATAAGCTCTTGGCAAGTGAGAGGCGCACACGACAGGAAGCCAGTGTCATATCTCCCGTTTCATCACAAGAACCAACACAACGTCGTACACAGCCCCCGAGCGGTTTTCCCCACGCGCTCAGGCGCTCTGGTGATACTAGACGGCCGCCCAGGCACCCATATACCGTCAAGGGTGCCTATCGAGCTCTAACCCCAGAGAAAACACACATGGCCGCGTGTGACAAAGTGCATGGCTCCGCTATCAGGGCTGAGATGATGGCTGAAACGGTCATGCTGAGCCCCCCTTTAGGAGGAAGTGGCTGGCCCGGGAACTTCTTGCTTAGTAGATGCTGCCAGAGGATCGAGGCTAGCGCCCCGTAGGGCTGGACATGTGATTTGGTAGCACTTGAGGTGGGTGGGTGTGTCCGCGCTGCAGCTGTAAGCAAACCGCCTGACGGTAGTCTAACTATCGATAGGTTGGCTGGTGGCACATTCCAAAATGGAAAAAGCAGGGTCTCTTTCTGATGGAGATAGGGTTCCAAGTTTTCGGACCGGATCCACAATTACGGACTGCTAGAATTATTGCGCAGTCAACTCGAGCCGTGACTCTGCCTGGCTCACTAGGATGACTCAGATTCGAGGAGGATTCGAGTTTAAAGCAAGGCGCTCGCAACATACTTGCTTCCGCATGAATTGAGCCTGCATGGCCAGGATGTTGACGTGAGCATGTACTACTCCTCAGGCTTGGCCCCCATTATTTTTGTCCGGCCAAGAAATGAAAGAGAAACACTAGACCAGAACGTCGCTCTGCCACCCGCACCATCTAGTTGGGTCATACGATGAGCACCAACTCTGACTGACGGTCGATATGATAAGGAAATAACCATCCAATCGCACACACACTGGATCATGCGATATTAGATGGGTGGTCCGTGGGCGTGGGATGTCAGCCTAGAGTTGAGGGGCTCCGCTTTATTATCTCGGACTGTAAGCCGCATCCGACCCACAGAAGGATGCGAATTGCAGCTTATGGGCAGCCCGTGATAGGCCCATTTGCAGAGTCATGTGCTGGGAGTCGAAGTATATGTTCATTTCCGGGCTGCTGGGCCCGGGATGCGCAGTCTCGGCCCGGAATAGTATGCGTGGTCAAGGAAACACACACTCTAGCCGGATGACGTGCCTAGTATTCTTTTGGAAATAGAAAGAGGGGAGGAGATCTCTGACACCTTGCTGACAGCCACACACTTCCAGAGTTGAGCCCTCCGCTCTGCCACCATATGGGATGTTCTTCCCACCTTCACAGCATTGCCTCCTTTTTGGTGACCGTTCGGCGAGGTGACCGAGACGACTTAGGCTCCAGTCACTGTTGCCTGCCTTTTAAGGGTGTGACTGGCCCCCAAGGAGGTCACCGCCACAAAAGCGAGTGTGATTAGCACTTGGATGCTTATCTCACACCAACCGACCGCGTCGCGGGTACGGGGAGTCCTTCCAGGCTTCGCGTGGGTGACTTCAGTACAGCTCCGATAACAACAATCGCCTCTACCAGGGGAGCGACGACGACACATATAAGCCTGCGAGCCCCGAGGCCTGGGTTTAGAGGAGATATCTCCTCATCATAAGCACCATCATCATCCATCATCATTTCAACAGGTCAGAGGCACCCGCAACGCTCTCAGTAACTCCAACAAACCACCAACACACCACAGATACTACTCCTCTCACATCACATAAATGCACTTCACAACTCTTCTCACCATCCTAACTTTTAGCGCCATGGGTATACAACCTGGCGCTTCTCATGGTGAGTTGTATATCTTTGGCGATCGCAATATAACTTCAACTAAGCCAGGCTATATAGGCGTCATCCTTTCAACTGGCGGAGATGACTGTTACATGCCATGCGACGAACAAGGTGTTTGGATTGGTCCTCGCGGCGACGCCTCGGGAAATGACGAGGATTCTGCCGTTGCGCTCAAGCGGTTCGAAGATGAGCTGGCCGAGTTCCAGAGACTAGGCGAAGAGAGGTGGCCTGCCGCCAACAACGAAGCTCAAGTCAAGGTAAGCTCTCCTCATGGGCAATCGTACTACCTAGGTCAATAAATGCAGAAAACTGATTTGATCACACAATAGGTCGAGGCCGTCCAAGCTCGTGGCCCAAAAGCTAGAACGGCAAAGGCTGCGAGACGTGCTGAGCGGCGGGCCCGAGCCACTTGAACTTTGTGAAGCTGGGACGTCATTGGGTTTTGTGCTGACGAAAGGGAGACAGGCTGTGCCAGTCCAGGGTGCCGTGGGGCAGGTCATCTTGCGGAGTAGCTCGACTTCTGTTCCAAGGTTGTTGTTTTTGGATTTGTCTTGATACCCTAGGCGAAACCTCAAGGGTGATTTTATCTTCCTGTTGGAGAATACAAACGTTCCAGCAATAACATTTGTTTCAACGTTGGAGTTCCTAGCCCACTACTACACCGTGACCACAACGACAACATCCATGCACATGTGAGTCTTTATTAGGCTATCTAGGAATCTTGGGCTGACTCTGGGCTTTCAAATTACTATAACTGTGTTCACCGTCATCTTTTCAACCTCGACTGTGAACTACATGCGATTCGAATCAACTACAGAAATATTGAGAATCACTCCAAATAAATTTAGAAGCAGGTGAGGTTGGTCACACATAAAAATTACTGTCTCCACGAAAACCAAGGCCCAATATCCGTTCATATTTTAAAGGCACACGGACGTCTCTTCCAACTCACGCGGGGCTCTGATCTTGACGTGTCTATCTCTTACGCCTTGCAATTAAGATGGTTTCGATGTCAAAATGTGTATACTCATTCCTATATATTTGCGGCGAATAGATACAAAGCTTCTAGTTACAGTGGCAAATATGGATGACTTGATACTTCCTCCATGTATTACACGTCTTCAATCAGTCCCCGAGCGTGCCGATAGGATTCTGGTAAAAGAGCTTCAACCTACCAGGCTCGAACCAGCTGCCCAAATGCCGTTATTCTCCGGTTAGTCCTTGGCCAGATATCGTTTCACGAATTCTGGGAGTCAACTCACGCCAGGCATCATAACAAACTTCTAAGGTGGCTCGGAACTCCAGGTTGATCTTGTCGAAGTCAATGAGCTTTCAACGTGATATTGCGCCTTCTTGATCCCAGCGATGACAGTAGTGAACCGTTTGGAGGATGGTACTTTCGAAACAGAAAATGCCTCCGGCTGCTGGTCAATATTGCCGTCGTGATATTTAGAGACGTCAACAGTAGGATGACATCGGGTGTCATGCCGGGAAAACGCGCCTCGAAGGCCTTCTTCAGAGCATCTAGTTGAGGCCAAAATTCGGGGGCGAGGGGGCATCTTGAGGCTCGGAAAAGGCTGGAAGAATGATCTAGGTGTCCTGAAGAGCAACCTTTTATTCACTTGTTGCTTGGCTGAGTTTCCCGTCCAATGATCTGAACAGACAGCTGATATTCAAAACGCCCTCAACCAGGTGTACAAGCAATTGCTCGTAGGTTATGATTTATTGTCCTGGATACCACCTATGGTGCGTTCTAAACAACCAACGATTCTCAAATAGTTTCGTTTTTAATCCCTAGGTGGTTTAATGGTTTCGTTTTTAATCCCTATACATATAAAATATATATAGCGCCTTTATATAGTAGTAAACGCTTAAAATCTAGTGTTTAAAGAAATATAGTATTAATAATAGTAGAAAGAGAATATAGTTTAATGATTTTTAATAAGTTTAATTTATACTCTATTATAATTTCTTAATATTATATTACTTAACTTTATAATAAAGGTTAAGTGTATTTAAGAGATATTAGGGCTAATGTAATTAAACCCTCTATAGGACCTACTTACCTAATACCGTTACTAAGCTAATATAAAGAGCTAAGAAGTAGTTTTATTTTTAATCCCTATATATATAAAATGTATGTAGCGCCTTTATATAGTGGTAAACACTTAAGACTTAGTGTTTAAAGAAATATAATATTAATAATAATAAAAAGAGAATATAGTCTAATAATTTCTAATAGGCTTAATTTATACTCTACTATAATTTCTTAATATTGCGCTATTTAACTTTATAATAAAGGCTAAGTGTGTCTAAGGGATGCTAGGGCTGATGTAATTAAACCCCCTATAGGACCTACTTACCTAATGCCGTTGCCAAGCTAGTATAAGGGGCTGAGAATGAGCGAGCGCAAGCGAGCTCACTGTACTCGGAGGATCAGGGTACCTGTAAGAGCGGCCTTCCTCCACACGGCTTACAGGCAAGAAAAGCGAGTCAACTGGAAATTCATACCTAATCGATGCCGACTCAACTGACTTACTAATCGAGTGTAATTGTTGTGTTTCTCTTGTTTGGAATTGTGGCCCCCTTGTTAACTAGTGTATAAGGGTGATCTGCCCCACGGGGCTCGCCGTCCCCACAATCGGTCAAAGCTTGTGCAATAGTCTATTGTGACGTGCACGTCCTCGGTATGTATTTTCACAAGCGAGACCGGTAATAGCAAAGTCCTCGCTGCCAACAAAACGACCTCGGATTCCAAGGCTGCCAGTTCGCATACCGGGCGGGTCGACTGGTCGCCTCCAAATTCAAATCTGAGTACATGATTGATGGGATAGGAGACACGTGTGCTCGGTCAATGAAGTCAACTAACGACCCAGATAAGGCAATATTCTTCACTATTAACTTGACAATATTAGTCAAATGGCTGCCTGCCTCGGCTGGCCTCCCAAACGATAGTAGAAACAGGCTTGGGTCAAGTGCAAAACGTCCAGAGCGGACGTCACAGTATGTTAGGGGAGACAGCAGATGATCTGTTGGCCCGCAATGGACCTTGGAATGCATGCTACTGCTGATAATGCCATTTGACCTGCCCTTACTCATACAGAGGCCCAATGCGACAGGAACGGTATACACCAAGAACAGACAAGACCCCAGTATTGCGGTCAGACGGAGGCTCAAACTGATGTCCGCCGAAAACACATCACTAGCCAGGATTTTTTCAGTCAAAAAGATGGATCTCCCGGCTAGACAACGCATTGCCTCATCACGAATCTTCCACCTGGGAATCCAGCCGCCCTTGCAGCTTGATCGACCCTTCATCATCTCCCAGCTCGAGCACTCACGCCTCCTCCAAGTGATAGCCCGAGTCCAAGACGGAATCCCCAGCCCCGGCTCTTTTTTGGAGGATCCTCGTCCTTGTTGCTCTGCTGGGTAGCCATATTTTGCGCTTGTGGCTGTACAGTCCCCAGACCCGAGCTCCCTTGCCCATCCCACTGCCCGCCGTCATCTTCAGCGAGAGCCGGCACAAGAACTCTGAGACTCTTTTCACATCCCACACATTGAAGTGTCAGCTCAGAATCATCCTCACTGTCATCGTCGATTTCGTCCCCTCGCAGGTTAAACCCACGCGACTTGCCACACCCATCACAGGCGTGGTAGTACAGCCGACGCTTGCCATCCCATGACATGTCGTCATCCAGAACGACCGTATCAGTTCCCGAGGCCTTAGACTTTCGTCTCCTCTTGGAATTTTGGTTAGCACCACCCGAAAACGTTGCCTTGGTCTGTGACCGTAATGTGCGTGTGTATTCGCGTCGCTTCTCCGCGTCGCTGAGTACGGTGTAGGCCTCTGTTATCTGGTCTACGGTGAAGTGCTGCGATGTATCTGTGGTTGAAGCTGATGACGAGTCCGATGCTGAAGCGGCGTTTTCATCTGTCTTCTGAGCCTGGCGGTCGGGGTGATGTTTGAGCAGCGCGCGGCGGTAGGCTTGCCTGGCAATCTTGGCTTGCGATGCTGGGTCCTGCCCCTCCAGACTCCGTGGAGAGATGGAGAGGACTTCAAAGAGCGTTGGCTCGCGACTGGGTTTCTCCGGCGCCATGGTTGGGACTACCACCTTCAATGCTGTCTGCTGAGCTCGGCCGTGAACTATCCGTGAGTCTATTGATGGAGTATAGCTTTGACGATCAGAGGGGACACGCTGCAATCTGGGGAGTTGTCTATGGAACAGTGCATAGATTCTCGAAAAAGGAGTGTTTGGCGGTGATGTCATTCCTGGACCGGATCTTGATTTGACGCCACGTGCGCCAAGCCTGAGCTGCTTACCCTGTACGGAGTACCTGCTTATGTACCTGTTAAGGGCATGGATGTGAGCTTCCAATAATTAGAACAGGACTCAGCTGTAAAACTATCTAGGTACTAAGAGTGAAGCTTTCTTGAATAAATTTCTTGAATAGCTCGCTTGACTTTTTCCGTCTATGGAAATCAGGGTCCACTGACCCGGTGGCGTGGTTGAACCCGAGCAGTTGGTGCTGCAAGCGGTGCACGAGAATTCAGGGTTATCCTGTTAAATCGTCAGCAGTCTTGACTTGCGCAGGCACAGACTTGACTTCCTTCTTTTCAATGAACATTCTACGGGGAAACACCTTATAGGATGACCTCTCATAGAATGGCCTCTAATGTAGCAATGTCTTATGTGGTAAACTCTCATAGGACAATCTCTCATTACACAACCTCATAGGATAGCCTCTCATAGATAGCCTCTCATAGGATAGCCTCTTGTGGGGTAACCTCTCATGGGATAACCTCTCATGGGACAGCTTCTCATAGGACAACTTCTCATAGGACAACCTCTCATAGAACAACCTCTCATAGCATAACTCTCTCAAGGGATAACCTCTCATGGGATAACCTCTCATAGGATTACATCTCATGGGATAAAGTCTTATGGGATAATCTCTGGTATGAGAACATCTTCCCAGCTTCCTACAGGATAAGCGCCTAAATTCTATTTGGATTTTTTCGAAGCACCCTTCTTCGCATTCTTGCGCAAATTCAACACGGCCCCCTTGCCCGCACGCTCGGCCGCCCCCTTCTTCCACAACCTCCCGTTCTGCCTCTCGGCCTTGTTGTCCAGCTTCTTCATGTCCTTCTTGCTCAGCTTGCCGTTGGCGTGCTTCTTCTTCAAGCTCTCCCTCAGCGCGTTCAGTTTCGTCGGCGCGGGCTCCTTGGCCTTCTTCTTGTCGTGCTCCGTCTCGAACCACGTCCGCTTGGGCCTTGACTTGATCTCGTCGGCGTGCTTGATCAGGTTCTCGCCCTTTGTGATCTCCATGTCGGCCTGCTGCAGCTGCTTCAGCTCCTTCTCCTCGGCCAGGATCTCATCCACCTCGCCCTCGAGCTCGTCCACCTTGGCCTGCCACTCCTTGACGGTTGCAGCGTCGATGGTGACGCTCCTGGTCTTGGTCCCTTGGACCTTGCCCGCCTTGACAGCCGCCTTGACCACCTTCCGATCGGGGTCCGCAGCGAGGGTGATGGCAGTACCGCGCCGCCCCGCTCGGGCCGTACGTCCGACCCTGTGCAGGTAGACGCTGATGTCTTTGGGTGCGTCAAAGTTGATGACCGTTTCGACACCCCGGATGTCGAGACCACGAGAGGCAAGGTCGGTTGCCAGCAGGAACGCAACCTCACCGGTCCGGAAGGCCTCGATGTTGGCAACACGCTCTGTCTGGTTCAAGCTCCCGTGGAGCTCCCTGGCCGACAGACCCAGGAGGCCCAGGATGACGCGTGCGCGGTGTGCATCCGTCTTCCTAGCAAAGAAGACAATGGCCCTCTTTGTGTACATCTTTTTGCAAATGTGGAGGAGGTAGCCGAAGCGCAGGTGCTCGTTGCCCCGCAGACGCACAAACTCCTGAACAAGTGTGTTGACAGTTGTCTTTTGCGAGTCCACCATGACCCGGGCGGGCTTGTTCATGCCAATGCGGATAAGGTTGTCAACCGAGGAGTTCATCGTGGCGGAGAACAACATGGACTGGCGTGACTTTGGGATCTCTTGGAGAATCTCGTTTAGCTCGTTGGCGAAACCGTCCTCGAGCATACGATCAGCCTCGTCCAGGACCAGAATCTCGACCCCCTCCACAGAGAAGCTGGCCGAGTTGCGCATGTGGTCGATAAAACGACCGGGCGTGGCGATCACGACATCGGGACGGTGCCGCAGCTCGGCCTCCTGGACCTTGAGGCTCAGACCTCCGACGGCCAGACAGAATGTAATGTCGGTGAAGCTGGCGAGCTTGGTTGCCACGGCGTGACACTGGATGGCCAACTCACGGGTAGGCGTGAGCACGACAACGCGGGTGGTTGGCACCTTCTTTGGTCTGTAGAGTAGTCGCTCCAGGATGGGGACGATGAAAGCCGCTGTCTTGCCCGAACCGGTGGAGGCACCGCCGACGAGGTCCCTGCCCATGAGGGCGATGGGGATCGCCTTTGCCTGGATGGGCGTGGGGTTGGCGAAGCCCACGGCTGCGAGGCCTCTAAGGATCGGACGTGATAGTGACATGGCGGTGAATGGGCCGACTGTGTCCTTCTTGCCGGGTTTGGCCTTCTCCTCGGGCGCGAAGAAGGCGTCCCTCTTGGCGATCTCCTCGGCATCTTCGTTATCGTCGTCATCCGAGCCCGATTCCGACTCCTCGGCGTCGTCGTCTGGGTGCTCGACCGGGGTTGCGACTGAGTCGTTGTCCGAGGCGGCGTCGTCGTCGTCGTCGCTGCCCTCAGCCTCGCCCTCTCCGTCTTCGATGTTGCGAGCTCGGTCCTCGTCTTCCGATTCCTCCACGTCGGAGCCCACATTCATGCCGAACGCATCCTCGGCAAGAACCTCCTCGTCTTCGTCATCTTCGTCATCGCCACCGCCCTCGGGCAGGTCGTCACCGTTGCCGTTCTCTCCTCCCGTTTCAGCGACCTTGTCTTGGGCCTTGCTGGTCCTCCTCCGTATTATACCCTCCAGGATTTGCTGCTTCTGGCCGGATTTCATAGACTTGGCCGCGCCGTCGAAAGTCCACTCCTCGATGTCTTCGGCCAGGTAATTCTTCTCCTCGCCCAGGTCGAACTCAAAGTCCGAGTCCATAGCCCCGTCGTCTCCATCGTTGCCGTCTTCGTTTGCGCGATTTGAAGCAGTAGCAGTACCCTTGACGGTTTTCTTGCTGGCTTTTTTGGTGGGTTTTACCTTCTTCTGCGGTGGGGGGGTTGTTCCTTCCTCGTCAGGTATGGCTTCGTCGTCAGATATGGTGAGAATGAAGTCATCCTCGGCCTTGCGTTTGGAAGGAGCCATGGTGGCGTACTGACTGACTGACTGGCTGGCTGGCTGGCTGGCGGGCGGGCGGTCGCAGGGAAGGAAATAATTGCAGTTCACAGTTGCCAGGCTAATAAGTCAGGGAACTTTTTTACCGGGCGGTGTGATGCTAGCGCGGTGAGTGCATGTACAGTACATATGTACCGGGTACCTGGGTACCTGGAAGTCTTGGGCAGCTCTGTCAGTCTGTCCAGGGTAATAAGCCCCACCTCTGACCCGATTCTCCGAGCCCTGTTGGGCGTAAACGGTCCCCCTCTGTGTTGTTTTGCCTCCGTTGATTGGGCGACGGCGGTGTGGTCTTCAGATTGCGTTTTCTTTCCGTATCCAGATCCACGGCGGCGTCGCCGGTCTTGTTCTTCTGCTGCTTTGCTTTGCTGCCTCGACCAAGAGAACGGAACCAGACTCACCCTCCCTCTCTCACACACACACAGCCTGTTGCAGCCTAGACGTAGATTTTTGATTTGTCGTGTGCCTGCTTCAGACAGACAGCCTGCTTCCTTTTTTTCCCTTCTGCTTCGATCTCCATCTCCATTTCCCCCTCCCCCGCCGTCCTTTAAGATACCCACACGTCATTTCGGCCCATCACGCCGCGTCGCTGCTTGCGACAGCCTCCCAACGACCACGTCACCCAACAGCGACTCCTGCTTCCAGATCTTCAATCACACCACACCAAGATGGGTGAATCACGGTCAGCACCTGCGACTCTTCTCCTCGGCCACACAACCCTCTCGAGGGGGCAGCGAGCAGCGCAGTGGCGCGTGCCCTGTCTACGCTGTCTCCATGCGCCGTTGGATGTGGGATGTGGACATGGATGCTAACGAGACTCGCAACACCACAGCCAAGAACTTATCGCATGGCTCAACAGCCTCCTCCAGCTCAACATGACCAAGGTCGAGCAATGTGGAACTGGGTGCGTACGCCCGAACCTCCCCAGGCAATGAATGATTCTTGCCACGCCCCTCGTTTACGCATCGCACCACGAAGCCTACATCCAACAGCTCCCATGGCTAACCGTTGTCGTCTCTGGCCCCAGAGCTGCTCTTTGCCAGGTGTTTGACAGCATCTTCGGTGATGTCCCCATGTCGCGTGTCAAGTTCAACGTCAACACCGAGTATGCCTACATCCAGAACTTCAAGATCCTGCAGAGTCAGTACAGATCACCTCCAACCCTGCCCCCGGCTGCTTCGCGGTCTTTCTTTCCTCTGCTGACACCACGCGACCCTGCCCAGACTCATTCGCCAAGCACCAGGTCGACAAGTCCGTCCCCGTCGAGGCCCTGGTCAAGTGCAAGATGCAGGACAACCTCGAGTTCCTGCAGTGGACGAAGCGGTTCTGGGACCAATACTACCCCGGCGGCGACTACGATGCTGTCTCCCGGCGCAAGGGCCAGGGCATGTCCGCCGGCGCGGGTGGCGGTGCACCTCGGGCGGCTGCGGCGACGACCACGGCTGCGCGGCGGGCGGCCGGGGGCACCACGCCCTCTGGCGGGCCCCGCCTGGGGGTCAAGGCCGCCCCAGCGTCGGCGGCGCTGCAGGCGGAGAACACGCAGCTCAAGGAGACGGTGGTGGGCCTGGAGCGCGAGCGCGACTTCTACTTCGCGAAGCTGCGGGACATAGAGCTTCTCGTCCAGCAGGCGTGTGAGGAGGACCCGGAGCTGGACAAGGAGGAGGGCGGCCTGATCAAGAACATCCAGACCATCCTGTACTCGACAGAAGAGGGCTTCGAGATCCCCGAGGGCGAGGGCGAGGACCAGGAGACGTTTTGAGGGAGGCAGGGACAACATGGCTGACAGTCACCAACACGAGGGAACGGCCGGGACGCCTGGGCTTTAAAGGTGGAAGATGTAATGTGCTCGGGGTCGGGCAGACTTGGTGGCCTGTGAGGGTTGGATGCACTGGTCTGGGCCCCCGACAGGCTGCTGTCTCCTTGTCTTCTGTGGTAGGTGACAGCCGTGGCTGACGGCTGACTTCTGACTGGCAGCGTACTGGGAGGCTTTGCTGCGATAGAAACTGGGAACATAAAAGCTCGGTTCCTATTTGTGACTCCTTCCTTCTCTACGTGCGTTGCTTGCCGTTCGGCTTCATGCCCTCTTACTGTGTGTACGAACGGTGTACTAGTGTGGCTTTTACGGTGCTTGGTACCTTTTAAGGGTGGCATCGTGAGCTGCGCACCTGGCCATGGTGTCTTCTAACCTCCAGAGGATGACCTCTTAATAGCAAGCCTCTTATAGGCAGCCCTTTTCAACCTTCTAACCGACAACCTCCCAATCGACAATTCCTAATCAAAAACCTCCTAACAGACAACCTCCCAACAGACAACCTCCTAATAGAACTACTTCCTAATTCATAACCTCTCTACGGGTGGCTCTTAATAGACAGCCCCCTTAGTGACATCTTCCCGAGGAACAGCCTCCTGACCTTAAATTATATATAACCCTCTCTAGGATGGCCTAGTGAGGGATGCCTGGATAGGAGGTCTACAGAACAACTCAAAATACCAAAGTTATGGCAAGACATCAGGCAAGTTTTCCAAGGTGTGGCAGCTTGTGCCCTACTCTCTCTCTGGCGATGCTCGGTTGTGTTGCTGCTCTGTACACCAACCAGTTGCTTGCAGTTCACGGCTACTCGGAAAGAGAACTCTGGGGACTGGACTGACCGAATTAACTGGCACAGCTCCATTGTTGCGTTGGCAGGTGGTTGAGGTCCCCCAATAATGCGGGCCTGGTGGCACTGTGGAGAAGGTCGGCTGCAGTCGAGTCCTCCTGGAGGTCGACAGCGCATATATGATGGCATTCTCCAGCCTGCGACTCGCTGCGTCTCCAACCTTGCAGCGGCCCTTGCAGGCCCCTTACAGCTTACAGCTTCTAGCAGGCGATGCTGGGTCAGCAGTACGGAGTACGGAGCACAGAGTAAAGACAAGGTGGGCAATAGAGTACTCTAAATTTTCTCTGTCTTGCCAGGTTGGCCACTTCTTTCTTCACATTCCTTCCATTTCTTTATTAAAAGGGGCCCTGTGCTGGCTGACGACGCTGGCTGACGGACCCCCATGTGCTCACCGACGGGGACAGGTACTCAAGTACTTGTACGACGCCCACCCAGGCAGTCTAGCCGCCGACCTAGGTACACACTACCCGTTCCTTGCCAGAGCCGCAGCTAAGGGCCCTCGAAGCTTGGCCTTCAGTAGTCTACGGGGCACCTACCCGACTGGACTGCAGGCCTCTTCTCGCACTTGCAAGTTGCACGCACGCACCAACACCACCGTCATACAGGGCAGACAGGCAGACAGGCAGACAGGCACATTAAAGTCGTCGCCATCACACAGCAACAAAAAACAACACACGACCTCGGCCACCTTGTCCACCCTCCCCGTCGAAGCCCGACAGAGCCCTGACACACAACAACAACGATTGGCCGCGGAGTCTGCCTCGACCGCCAGACGACTATGGCCCCGCCCATCGAGATCTCAATCCCAACTACATCGGTCAACTCGCCGCCCGACTCGAAGCCCTTCACCCAGTACAACATCACCCTGCGCATGCCCCTGCGCTCCTTTGTCACGCAGAAGCGCTATTCCGAGTTCGCCGCCCTGCACGACGAGCTCGTCAAAACCACCGGCGCCGCCCCGCCCGAGCCCCTGCCGGCCAAACACTGGTTCAAGTCGACCCTGTCCTCGCCCGAGCTCACCGAGGACCGCCGCCGCGCCCTCGAGACCTACCTCCGCGCCGTCGCAGAGTCGCCCGACCGCCGATGGCGTGACACCCCCGCCTGGAGGCGCTTCCTGGGCCTGCCCCCCGCCAGCGGCGGCAGCGCCGCAAGCTCGAGCGGCGTCGCCGTCGAGGGCAGGGTGCCCGCCATCAACCTGCATGGCCCCAACGCCGCCGCCGCCAGCGACCCCACCACCTGGACCGACCTGCACCGCGAGATGAAGGGCCACCTGCACGAGGCCCGCATGCAGCTTGCCCGGAGGGACGCCGCCAGCGACTCAGGCGCCGGCTCCGGCCCTGGCGCAGCGTATGGGAAGCAGGGGTCCACCGCCGCGGTCGAGGCCGGCGCGTCGGCCAAGAGGGCGCTGGTCAGGGCCGGCAGCCTGCTGGCGGCGCTCGAGGGCGGGCTGAAGGCAATGGGGGAGACAAAGCGGCTGGGCGACGGCGAGCTGAGGCGCAGGAGGGACCTGCTGGCCGCCGCGCGCGCCGAGAGGGACGGGCTCGAGAAGCTGAGCTCCAGCCTCGCCTCGGCGCGGGGCGTCAGGGAGGGCACGCCCAGCGCCGGCGACAAGGCCACGCTGCTCTCCGGCGCGGGGGGGTCCTCGTCGTCAGCGTCGTCGCGGTCCAGGATGGGCGGCGGCAGGGTGCTGGGAGCACCGCTGCCCGAGACGGAGAGGACCCGGGAGCTGGACAACGTCGGCGTGGTGCAGCTCCAGAAGCAGCAGATGGAGGAGCAGGACCAGGACGTCGAGGAGCTGGCCAAGATCATCCGGCGTCAGAAGGAGATGGGCCTCGCCATCAAGGGCGAGGTCGAGCAGCAGAACGAGATGCTGGACCAGATGGACCGCGACGTGGACCGCATCGGGGCCAAGATGAAGGTGGCCAACAACAAGGCCCGGAGGCTGGGCAAGTAAGCGTCGCTATCTTGGTCGATGTCGGGATATGGAGTTTGTGTCTGTGCGAGGCTGCGAGGCAGTAGCCTCCCCGCGCGAACGACCATGGGTGTTGTGGCAGTTCATGAAAGAGTTGATGTGGAATGACGATGGGTTGGGCCTGGAGTACGGAGTCTGGGAGAGCTTATTTTGGGATATTTCGCTCGTCGACGACCGGCGAGCAGCTGAGCGGGGTGCTCTCATGCGTAATCACTGTGTACTGCATAGTCCAACAGACAGACATGGCATCCAAATTGAGGGGTGTTTTCAAATGGGGACACGATGTCTTCTAATATGGCAGGGCTGCTACTCCGCCCTGCTTGACTCTTTCCTCACCTACTCTCCGTGTGGCACAGGGTGATTGTTGCTGCTGTGTATGTGTATGTACTGGTCGACGAGCCCAGCCCGACAACCTGGTGGGATTATGTCTGTGCGAAGAATGCGCCGGCGGGATGCAATGCGAGGTGATGCGGGCACTGAGCAGGCCAATGCAGACTTGTCGACTGCCGCCCCTGATCTCCCGCCAACGGCTGCTACCAGCGTCACAGTACAGACGTGCATTGTACGTACATAGACTACACGTGTCCGTGCAATATACGGGACGGGATGTAACAGCATCCACGGCTCGGGTGTCAACCATGGCGCCGCAGTGTCTTCTTCGGGGCATCTTATTGTAGGGAGTAAACAAGTCCGTACAGTACAGAGGAACTCATAAACTCATAGGGTTATCCCCCGCGGATCACCTCAAGTGGGATTATTTATCACCAACAGACCTCGGAACCACCTAATATGGACAGTCGTCCTAGGAGATAAGCCCCTAGGAAATGATCTCTCCCAACGACTGGCCTTTGGGCCATGTTGCCGCTCGTGTTACTATGTACATAGTATAGCGTTCACATGGAGGCCAAACAAATTGGGACCTGACCTGGTTAATGCAATCCCACCTTCAATAGTAGGTACCTCAGGAGCTGGCTGCCCGACTTGGGATGTTGTTGACGGGTCAGGACTCCGTATGTACTTGCAATACGTCATGCATGTAAGCGATTGGTCGGGGGATGATCCTGGATGGGACAAACCGTTGGAGGGGAGCGAGCCGTGGCCCGTGCAAGGGTGTTGCTCCGTCAACGGCTCGCACTAACACTAGAGTAGACGGTGGGATAGATGATGGGAGATGGAACTGCAGCAGGTTGATCTGCAGGCGATGGGCTGCGATTGCATTTTGGACGCCCAAGAGTTACGTAGGTCCATACAAAACGGTGCAGTGGTATTAGCTCGCTTGTCAGCCGATTGGACTGGACTGTTCTTGGACGTGCATCATGAACCAACTTCAGCCGAGCTCAATTGACGCCCGACGGCCGTGTTAGGCGGCCTGGCTGCTGTGCTTTTTTGGCTGACGGTGGCTGATGTGACAAGTCGGCCCAGCGGTTACGGTTGCAACCCCCCACGAGATTGACCGTCTGCAGTCCTTCTGTCGTGGTGGGGCCAGATGGGTTTACCCGTCCCAGCAGCTGCCCCGGTGATTGGGCCAGCCCAGCAAAAGGGAAGGCTGGGAAACAGGCACTTCAGCACACTAGCCTGGCCTGTCTGTTGTCCTCTGCCCTCCGTTTCCAGGTGCAGAAGAGACAAGTGGCCTCTTGACTACGGAGTACTGATTGTTCACCGTGATAGGCACGATACGGGGGCTTTCGAGAGGGACGATATTCATAGATATGCAGGATATCTGGCGTAGAACGGGCACGAGAGGGGCAGAGCGGGCAGAACAGGCAAAACGCGCAGAAACGGTGGCCGTACAAAATCCCCAGCAGAGAAAGTGCAGGAGCTCAGGGAACCCCCCTGTTCTAACAGCACCGTAGCTTGCTCCCCCACTCCACGAAATCTTTTGGCTCCCCCAAGTACATAAACACACTCACATTGACGACTGCAATTGGACGTGACACCACACCACAAACGGGCCTGCAACGGTAAATAAAATCACGGCAAAGCATCGTCTTCCGCCACCCCTGCCTGCTCTGTCACAGGGTCCCTCCCCGCCGCTGCCGTCCTGCTCCTGCCCACCGGCCACTTTCCACGACCTGCCACTGCCATCCAAAGTCCCGACTCCCAACTCCCAACCCGACCACCAGCTGAGCTTCGCCTGCCTGACCTTGTCGTCCTATCCACCTTGTTCCTCGTCCTCGAAGTCGGACTCGAACTTCGGCCTCGACCTGCCAGCCCTGCCACAATACCTCCAACTAAGGGCACAAGGTCTCCCCCCGTCCTCGAATCCCGTGGGACTGCCCATTCCAAGGGTCTTGTCGAACTTGTCTTCTTGCATCGGCTGGCGTTCGTTTGTGCTTGCTTCACGTCTCATTTGTTTTCTGGTGAGTCAGAACCACCCGCCCTTGATCTCACCAACTGCCCGGCCGTCTTCTTCTTGTCCTTCCAGTTCGATGTCGTCGCCCTTCTCCACCGCATGACACCAATTTTGTGCTTGCTTTCCCAGGTGCTTGGCTTTGCTGGCATAGGATGCTGACCCTTCTCTTGCTCAAAACAGTGCACGTCCAGCGACTCGAGCGTCTGCTTTCCAATGGCTTCTCCGAGATACCACTAGAATTTGATTGCCACCACACTCATAGCGCTGTTCCTTTGCCCGGCCTGCTTGGTCCGACTTCGAACCCTCTCACGACAACATGAGCGGCGCCCCGCCCCCGCCCCCGCCGCCTCCCCACGGCGAGTCGCCAAAGACGACATCTGGCTCAGGCCTGCCCCCCGGAAAATATGATGTCTTCATCATACCAGAGCACTCGGCCGGCTCGGGCTTCCTGTACCTGCCCTCGCTGCGCACAAACACCAACAGCTTCATCGCCGGCTTCGCATCCGCCCTCCTCATGGTCGTCCTCGGCCAGAGCATGGCACCCGCCTTCCAGGCCTGGTGGGCAAACTTCCAGGGCATGGGCAACGCCGGCATGCTCCTGCTCGTAATAGCTGTCGGCCTTGGCGCCTGGTCTCTCGGCCGCCAATCTACCGACGGCACCGGACGCGACGGAGCGGGAGGGGGAGGCGGTTTCTATTCCGGTGGCTCGTCAATGCCCGGCGGTGGTGGCTTCAGTAGTGCTGGATCCAGCCCCCACAGCGCCCATCACGGCTCTTCCCCCGGCGCTGGCCCACCTCCAGATGCCCACTCCCCCCCGCCTCCACCAGGTGGGTCGAAACCCAGTGCGAATCCGTCCAGTGGCTCGTATCAACGACCGCCACAGCCGACCCCCCAACCAACCCCCCAACCCCAGCCCAAACCCCAGCCCACTAAACCACAAGCAGAGACACCAAAGAACTCGTGGCAGAAGGCGAGGGATGAGGTCCGCCGCAAGGAGGAGGAACGCAAGGCCAAAGAGGCCGAGGACAAGCGCCGCGCCGAGGCCGCTCAGAGGCTGAAGGAGCTTAGGGAGAAGGAGGCACGCGAGCGGGCTCAACGAGAGGCCGAGAGGTTGCGCCGGGAGCAGGAGGCCAAGGACAAGCTGGCCCAGGAGCAGGCGGCCAAGGAGAAGGAAGCCAAGGAGAAGGAAGAGAAAGAGCGCAAGGAGAAGGAGCAGAGGGAGGCCCGCGAGAAGGAGCTGAGGGAGCGCCTCGCGAGGGAGCGAGAAGAGCGGCGCAGGAAGCTCGAGGAGGACAGGAAGCGGAGGGAGGAGGCGGGCAGCCAGGCCCGCAGCACATCCTCATACGCCTACTCGGGCGTCGGCGAGAAGACGAGCCCCTGGCCCAACGGCAAACCACCCACGCCATCCTCCCCTACTAAAAAGCCCCCTCCCCCAACAGCAAAGACCTTCGTCGGCGACGACACCGACGGCTACTCATTCCGGCCATACGACCAGCCGAGGCGGCCTGCGCGCCGCAATTCCAAGTCCGACATGTCCGAGTCCTCGTGGGCCCCGTCCCAGTCGACGGCGCGTACGTCGCCGCCGCCGTCTGTGCGCGGCCCCTACTCGACAAAGGACCCCGACAAGATCGTCATCAAGGCCGTCTACTGCTTCATGAACCAGTTCGCAAAGACCCCGGCCTCCCAGCTCGTCTCTGGGGTCGGCACCGTGACGGATGGTCTCATCCTCCGCATCACGACAGAGGGCCTGTTCATCGACGACGACATCCGTGGCGTTGCCCAGCGCGAGTGGGACGTCAAGGCCTGGACCCTCAAGACGGTAGAGGTATGGTGTCCCGTGCACTTTTTGACTGGTGCGATTGCTGCGAATTCTCCATCCCCGACCGGTTCGAAATCCTCGTCCAACCCTGCTTTGAGTGCGAACCACATCAGTACTGCTTTCTTTGCCAAGGTGGTGGGGGGAGGCGCCCGGCTGCGCGCTGCCGAGAGGGGGTCGCCAAAGTCGCTGTCTGGCGACGAGGCCGACGCCTACCTCGCCGACGTGCTCCGCTCGTGCAAGGACTCCTGCCGCCTGGGCGACTGCGCGTCCAAGTTTGCTGCTTCGAACCTGCCTAGCTCTTCCGGCTACCACGACGACGCCTCGAGCGTGTCGTCCGGATCGACCCGCGTGACTAACAGCACGGCACAGACTGGGGACTGGAAGGCCAAGGGGCTACATCTCCTCCGAGCGACAATCCGAGACCAGGAGGGCAAGAGGTACATGTTTGTCATCGGTGAGGAGGACGGGTGGAAGGTCGCCGTGGGACTGCAGCGTCTGAGGCGGGGCACCCAGGTCCGGGCCTTGGGCGTCGCGGGACTGAGCGGCCTCGAGACAAAGAGCACGCTCGAGATGCTTGGCTGGGGTTGAGGAGCCTCTGGCCACATGCTCGAGGGCTTGGGCTTCTCCTTCCTCGAGCCTAGTCACAACCTGCCTCGGACAGCTGCGAAGGCGGGGGTGAAGAGCACGCGGTCGAACCGCAGACCACGGCGCATGCACTCCGACCCTGCAGCACCCTGCTCGAGGATTTCGGAGACCATCTCACGACCAAGTGATGGAAATGACGGAAATGATGATGATGAAGTGGACGACTTGATGCTGTAAATGATAAAGGCAGAAACAAGCCGTGCTGGGTCCCAGCTGTTGCGCGGAGAGTCGCTGTTGGGAGTTGAAATACCACGGAACAGAGCTGTTGGTAGCGAGGGAGGGAGGAATGTTGCGGCACGTTACTAGGGAACCGGGTGCATGGGTGCAAGATTCCAAGTTTCTGTTCAATACCCCTTTGCTCGATTAGGCTGGAAATACAATCCACACGAATTCTCGGCCCACACAAAAGGGCCAACGAATGGGAATGCCTTCTGAATTGTAACCCATACTCTAAAGAGCGGTCCTGATCACCATTGCTTTTGTTGCATGTGGTCTTCCTGCTGCGCCGAGACATTGACAACTCCAACTGGCTGTCCAATTCCCTTGCCTCCTGCCACCATACCCGAGTTTATGACTTGCCTGACAAAGTCGACGCCACAAAGTCTGCAGCTGCAGGTACATATTGCGTCGAATACGAATAGTGAAACGGCGTGATGAGCACACCGTTCTGGCAGATATTGTCCAGGGGGTGGCAGTAGATCTTGCCACTGCCAGGCGGGATGTTGGCAAAGGACTGGCCATTATCTAAAGAGATTTTCGCAGGTCAGCCAGCCAGCCAGCAAGCTTGACCCCATGATGTGGGAACGAGAAGGGGTTGTGTCTGCCCTACCTGGGTCCCCAAACGTGACAGCGCCCGCGATCTTCTGCGCAGCCTCGGCTGGCAGCAGCTTGGCCGCGTTGTGTACAAGCTGCCCACCCTGGCTGTAGCCCGACAAGACAACCTTTGTAGTCGGACACCTGGAGAGCGCCTGCTGGGCGAGTTCGGCCCTAGTGTCGCCGTCGTCCATTAGCCAATGCCTCTTCCGGCGCAATAACAGTCAAGCTGGAGTGAATGGCCCCTGCCACAACAGTGAACGAACCTCTAGAGACTGAGTAGGCAAGAAAACAACTTACATCTTCGCACTGCCGGGTGCATCCCCACCGCCCAGCACGCTTAAGAACGCAGCTCCGTACTCGACGCCCTGCACCGCCATGTTCGCGGCGCCGACCCGCTCCGCGACCGCCCGGAAGAAGGGCGGCCCCGTCGCGGTGCCGACGTTGCCGGTCTCGCCGGAGCCGCGGGCAAATATGATGGTCAGGGGCTTGCAGGCCCCGGCGAGGAGGCCATTCTGGGTGTCGCCTCCGAAGTCTCCGCCGCCGCCCGAGCCGCCGAGCGACGGGATTAGGTTGGAAATGGGGGTGGGTATGGATAGGGACAGTGGGGAGGAGGAGGTGCAAGTGGCCACTGCGGAGGCCAGGAGTAAGGATCTGAGTGAAGGCATTACGATCTGTGAAGTGTTGAATATATGTCTTGGGACAAGTCGAAGAAAGGAAATGCAGATTTATCACGCTGCGAAGGCTGAGGTCTTGACAGACGATAGACTGGCATATTTGAACCGCATCTCCTAGAATCTTACGAGAGAGTCTGCCATATTATGGATTATAGATTGCTGGACGAAGTGCTATGAGAGGGCAACTTCTCCGAAGTCACACCCGGATCAATGAAGCCGTTGAAGAATTGCATATCCATGAACCGCTTCTTTCCTTTGACGGCAACGCCTAGCGGTGGAACCACACTTGGAAAACCCATCGTGGCCGTGTGGCTAGCGGCGGAAGAAAGACATCAATGATAGTATTCGGATAGCCCGAGTAAGCCCAAGTCTGACCGTCGCCCACGAGATGCCAATTATTAGCCTGGCAAGTCCATCGATCGGGCCGTGTGCTCGAGCCCTTCCGCAGTATACAGATCTGTCATGTTGGCGCACGGAATCAGCGGCAGGCCATTCTAGCCCAATCCAAGAGTGCAGGAGGAGGATCCTGAAAGAACACAGCATATCCCCGAGCGTCGCGGTACTGCGTGCCTGACCTAGTGACATGTGCCATTTCCCGGCTCTAATAGACCAGGCGCCGTCTAGGCCAGGTCTTCTGGGTTAGATACCTAAGTAAGTACCTAGTATCCGGTCCAGCCCTCGTGGGTCCGGAGCCACGTTCCGAGGACTCGACAGTAGGCCGAGGCGCTGGCACATGAACTGCTCGGCCTAAGATGCTAGAGCGACTGGTGTCTGCTCATTGTACGGAAATCGCCTCTGGTGGGTGGCGAGACAAGCGGCAACACTGGGCCGGCAGGAAGGTAGGGCCAGGGTCCTATGGAGTGCTACATTCTCGTGGTCTCCATCTGCAAGCTCCAATCTGGTAGGATTTCAAGTTGGCCTTGTTCGTGGTAGTACTACCTAGGTATTGACCTCTTAAAGATGTTGTGGCAGACATCTGGAGTATTCGATGAATGGGTGAAACTGCTTACATATGTAGCCACTTCGAGTTGATGCCGCCTTATCAAGGCTTATTTTCCCTATCACGGATTCAAAACTGCCTTTAAACGCTTTCGTATGGGTCCGACAGGCGACGGGACAGAGTATTGCCGTTAATTGGTCTGTATAATCTGCAACGCAGCTGGCGATTGGTTTGGCGGATCTCTAGCCCTGTTGTAAATTCGCGTCCCATTCATGAGGCCGCAAAGTATAACATATAGTGGAGGCTACAAACTGGCCTGAGATCTTTATTTTCGCCCTGAAATGCACACAAAAGAGGTGTATGGCGAATAGTTGCTCTCCGCACAACAATTTTTCGTGGAACCAAGGATACCACGTTTGAATCGCAACAATTTTCACATTACATTCGGCATCTTTCCATGCGTTAGCTCAGAAATATGCACGGTTCAAACATTCATCTGGATAACCCAGTTGACGAAGTGAGGCCCAAGGTGAGCCTCGAAAAAGACGGCAAGATGACTGAGTCCATGGTTGGACGGTGTATGTACTTTGATGTTAGTAGGTATATCCTTTTTTAGGAGCAGATAGGGCGTGTTTGCCAAAAAGAAACATTTAAAGCACCAAATCACACGAAAGTAACAAATTTTGGCCAGTAAATCTCCTATTATTATGCGTTTGGACCATATCAATAACCAATTTAAAGGAATTGGCTACTCTCAGCAGTCTATACGCCCGTATCGTCACACCACCACTTGTGACCCCGAATGTAAAGCCCTCGGCTTTACTAGACACGCTGACTGTTGGGCATCTGCGGGCCTCCAGGGCTTCCCCTTGCCACCAGGGCCGCGAGCAGCGCAGTTGCAATGCCATTCGTCTTTATCAAGCTGTTTTTGTGAATCCTGTCTTGAGCTTAATAGAATGAATGACTTTTCAAAGATAGTTGGGGAAAGGGACGGAAACAAGGCCAAATTAACGCATCTCATTAGCTGAAAAGCTGTGGTAATCATGAATCATTTCTTTTATATGTACAGAGACAGAGCCTCATCCCCACTAATAGGTTGATACATCCCTCCCGCACCTCGCTCACCCTTCACACAAACTATTTCTCACTAAATAACTTAATCTTTAACTACACTAACTAAGTTCTATTAAAGTCTTATAAAAATAATATATATATATATATATATATATATAAGTTTAAAAGACTATAAGAATATTATATTAATTAATATTAAATAATTATATATTTTTAAATTTAAAATATTATAACTTATAACTTATTTAATATAAATAATTTCTTTAAATAAAATAATTATAATACTTTAAATAGTTAATTATTATTTAAGTATTTCTTAAATAGAATCTTAGTATAATACCTTAGGAAGGAAAGGTAAAAATTTTTATCCACCCTAATATCTTAGAGTACCCAATCAGGAAGACATGCCCGTTCTTCCAAATTTACGCTAGAGTGGGCGGGCTGTCATGCGTGAGCTAGGCTACCAGAAATTCAAGCAACTCCCTACAATGTGTGAAACCTGGAACCCCGCCAGTGTTGTTCACTAGCACCACAGAGGGCAGTTACTTAAGCATAAGATACTCTCAACCTTGTAGCCTTGCGCCAAAGCACTCACCCGTCCCGAACTTCGCTTTTTCTCTTCCCACGCACACTCACCAGACACATTTTCTTCTCATCGGAACATTTGAAGCAAACGGCCAACGGCCGACGGATCAACCACCGCCGAGACATCAGCACCATGACCTCCTCAGCAACTCTTGAGTGGTTCATCGAACAGGGCGACGCTGTCAGATGGTCGACGCAGCCGTTCGCCGCCACAATAAGTGGCATGATCGAGACAGGCCTGCACGAATGGGGCTTTGTCATCTACCGCTGCGCCTACGGCGACAACGAAGAGTGGAAGCGGTTCATGAAGTACTTTGAGGACGACTTCATGCGCGGCCTGGAGACTTTCGGCGGCGACGCAGTGGTGAGTTCTTGCAGTAACCTCTCTCGTTAATTGAAAGAAAAAAACAGCCTGATAAAGTTCTAACCCCACACCCAAAGCTGCCGCAGTATGCCAAGTGGACAGTCATCGAGGACAAGGAGGCCCTTGACAACGCCTCCATCGACACGGTCCGGGCAAAGTTTGTGGAATGGCGCGACACGCACAATGTGGCACGCCAGCAGCACTGGGTCAAGAAGGTCATGCCGCTGCCCACAGACGCGCCCAACCGCCTCCCGCGGTTCACATACTGCATCTACGTCGACCAAAAGTGCCTCAACACGCTCCCGGCCTTTGCAGAGAACTTCCCGCCGGCCCATCGCTACGCGCCTGTGCCTCCCCTCGTCGTGGCGCTGATCGATGGCGACTACGACGAGAGCCTCTATGTCCGCGGCGGGCCACGCGCCGCGCCCGACGAGGAGGGCCAGTACCCGGAGGTCGACGGGCACACCTGCAAGTACGTGGGCTGGCAGTACGTGCAGGTGAAGTATCTGTCGACTCATTACGACAAGCTGGACTCGCGCCTGTTGGATGGGCCGGAGTATAGGCGGCCGCCGAAGATTGCTCCGCTGGGGTATGACGCGGTGACGGAAAACGGGGTACTCAAGAACGCATAGTCATTATCATTGATTAATTATTGTATCTATCTATTAGAACAAATGATAGGTTATCGTGGGTTACATGCTTGCGGGCCGTCTAGGTTTTATAACTACATCTTGATGTCCGACGAGTATTAGAATGGTACTTGAGAGCAGTCCCTCTAGACTGAACTGAATTCTCTGCCACATCCATCCTCATCTTCATGGATCCGGCGGGGGTCTGATCTTCTTCAGGTCGTCGTACAGCTCTGATACGGTCTGGTTGATAGACCGCCAGTTGGGTGGGAGCGTCTGCGGGCTGGCATTCGAGGCCCTGTTCAAGGCGCCGATGATATCGATGAGCCGATCACCAACCCAGGTCCTGGCCAGGTCGGCGGCGCGCCGGTACCAGTTGATGTTGAACTCGCGGTGGATGGCGCCGACCCGGCTGAAGGCGCCGACCTGGCCGCTGATGGCGTCGGCGGCGGCCTGCAGCTCGCGGCGGTTGTGCTGGATGATGCGCTGCGCGTCCGGGTGGTTGATGTAGACGAAGACGGCAATGACGACGCGCAGGTGCTCGAAGATCTGGTTCTGCGCCTGCACGTCGCCCCCCATCAGACGCTCGACCAGGGTCTCGAAGTTTTCGGTGCTCATGGGATCCGTGGGGACCACCTCGCCGGCCGCGTTCTTCTTGGTCTGGTCCAGGTTGAAGACGATGCCCTTCATCTGGTTGAGGTTCCGCTCGCACAGCAGCAGCGGGTACCGGTTTCCCTGCGACCCGAAGCGGTCCATGAAGTAGTCGTTGGGCGTGCGGATGCAACGACTACTTCCCGCCTGGGGCAGGCTGCGGTCGAGCACGCGGGCGTTCCAGTACGACTCCATGTCCTGGCCATTGATAAAGGCGTTGTTGGTCGTCCGCGTGCCGTCTGGCAGTATGCCCGTGCCCAAGGTGTAGACAAAGTCGCGAATATATTGGAGCTGGATCACGGGCAAGACAGCGTTAGCAACATGATATTAAAACGAACACTCAGTCTCAAGTGCTTCAAAA
This sequence comes from Diaporthe batatas, assembly GCF_019321695.1. Classification (NCBI taxonomy): domain Eukaryota; kingdom Fungi; phylum Ascomycota; class Sordariomycetes; order Diaporthales; family Diaporthaceae; genus Diaporthe; species Diaporthe batatas. The sequence continues at coordinate 64,697 of NW_025408577.1, forward strand.
CTCAAAGCCAGCTCGGCACAGACTTACATCCGGGTTATGCTCAGTGTCCCAGTGGGCTGCTCTCTCAGTACTGTTGAGAGTGGTCGTATCAACCGTGATAATATCCGTCGACGTACAGCCATCGCGCATCCGGAAGGCCAGGTTGGTGGCCGGGGTGCTGCGCGTGCGGTCGTGTAAGTGCGACGAGCCCGGATAGGCCCTCGAGAAGACAACAAGGGTCCAGGCCGAGGTCAGCCACTCCCAGTCGACCTCATAAGTGCGCTTTGTGCCGCGACGAGTCAGCTCAGAGGGGTTTTCCAGGACAAGGAGCGACGACGAGTTCGTCACGGTGTTTGCAGTGCCAGTGGAGTTGTCCACATGCCAGTGTAAATCATCTCTCGTGGACAGCGAGCCGGGGTCTTCACACAGGTCCTCGTCCGACATGTCGTCGGCGTAGGGGTCCTGGCCACAGCTGATGCCCTCGGCCGCGGCGAACTCGGTGTCGCAGAGCTGGATGCCACACGTGGCCTGCTCAAAAACGTCGTCGTTTGCCGTGCAGCACAGCGCCTTGTTGCGGAACCAGGCGCAGCTCCCGTAAGTGTCACCCTGCGAGTTGACCTCGAGCGTGACCTCGTTGCTGTTGCACGTATTGTCGGCACAGTCGCCCTGCCCGACCCAGTGGCAGTTTTCCAGCGGCTTCTTTTCGTCCTGGCAGCAGTAGTGCTGGCCCGAGTTGAAGATGGTGCAGAGGCCGAGGTTGTAGGCGTAGGCGACGTCCTGCTCGTCGTCGTTGCACGATCCGCCACACCCCGTCCAGTGGCACCGGCCCGTCAGGTCGTCAAAGGTGCGCAGCTCGCAGCAGAAGTTCTTGTAGCCGCGCGTGCACTGGTCGTCGTTGCTCTCGGTCGGCCAGCCGCCGTCGCCGCTCTCGAACAGCGTCACCTCGCCAGAGTGACACTGCCCGTTGCAGTCGGACCCGCCGCCGCGCCAGATGCAGTCCATCGGAAGGTCCGACGACTTGCAGCAGATGGGCTTCCCCCACTGGCCCCCGAGGCCCTTGCAGACGTCGAGGTCCCAGCCGACGTACTCGTAGCCGTCGTTGCACGACCATGTGGTGCGGTCCTCCAGGTCTTCGCAGTGGTCGTACCGGTAGCAGTCCTCGCCCAGGTGCGGGATGCTCAGGTCTGGTCCTGCCGGCGTCGGGTCTTCTGTCTCTCGCCCTGGCAGGCCTGATAGGGAGTCACACACGTCCGACAGGCAGTTCCCGCGCGCGCACGCAAAGGCACACAGGCCGTGGTCATCACCCAGGTGCGGCAATGCTTTGGCGATGGAGGGCGTGGTAGGGTCGAGGAGGTTGAGCGGCCCCTGGGACAGGCATGTGCACACAGAAATTGGACAGAACCCGTGAGAACAAGTGAAGCTACACAGAGCCTCGAATGCCCCGTCTGCCGTTCCTGAGGTACACGTCGGCGGCAGGAAAGGAGACACGCGCGGCTCGATAGCAGGATACTGCGTCGTCCCACAATATTCCGAAGGGCAGTAGCCGAACCCACAGTCGAAGCTACAGAGCCCGCCATAGCTGCCACTCAAGCCTTCTGCCGGGTATCCGGTCACGCCGGTCCAGTCTGGTCGCTTCGGCATTGTCCCCATGGCGCGGCAGATGCAGGCTCCTGGTGGGCAGTAGCCCAGCCCACAGGAGTACGAGCAGAGAGAGAGGAAGTCATCCACCGCCCAGCCGTCCACGCACACCATCGACGACAGTGGCGGCGTGGTGACGGTGGGGATACGCTTGGTGAACTGCGACCCGACCCAGGCATCGTAGTTGTTGACGTTCTTCTCGCACGACGTTGTGATTGCCTCACCCGTGACCTGCGCGATCACGTCGCCGCCCCGGTGCAGCTTGATCTCGACCTTGCCCGTTCGAGAACCGACTCCTGAGTAGCCGTGCCACATGCCTACTCCGCCCTCGGGCTTGTTGCGCCAGTAGACCGTGCCCGCCTCGCCGCCGATGGTCACCTCCACATCTGCTTCCGACGCCAGGATCGCCGTGAAGAAGACGGAGTCGTGCAACACATCGGCAGGCTCGAACTCATATTGCAACTGCTGAGCCGTGTTTCCGGATGTTCCCCCGCTGGTACACGCATCATTGGGGTGGAGCCGGTACCAGAATTGTATTCCTTCGGTGTCGATGTGGGCAACGTCGTTTTTATAAATGTCGATTGTGTGCGGCAGGGTCGACCTCCAACCATCGTGCTGTAGGGCATAGTTGTAGGGCGCCTTTCCCACGGTGAAGGCATCCATGGCATGGTCGCGCATAGGCCCAATGTGATGAGACTCTCCGTAGTCATTCCATGAGATGATCTCGACCCACTCCGGCTCTCTGGAAAACACCTGGATCCACCTATCATACCAGACATGATCTCCACGCCAGAGCCAGTTCTTATTGTAGCCTGGCAGGTTGGTATAGAACCAAGGTGACACTGACATCACTACACCGGATGAATAAAGTCAGTAAGGCAACGCCTCCATGCACGTTGTATAAGTCGGACTGCGGATTGATCAGGCATGTGACTTACTGTATGGCTTTCCTCCCAGGAAGTCATGATAAGAAGCATCAACATAGTCATCCATATCCCTATCACCCCATGCCCACGCTGCCCAGCTGAACAGTCCATCCGCGCAGCCTCCACACTTCCGCATGGCGGCTGCGGCTCCGAGCGACGACCAGTCAGGGACGAAAAAGCAGCCAGTAGCCGCCTTGATGGATATCCAGTCGTCGGCTTGATCAGGGCCTTCAAAGGTGCTGACGAAAGGCTGTCCCTGATGGCGGTAGTAGGCTGCGCTGGCCGCCCACTTGTTGATGAGCCCGGTAACGACACCGCTATCCCATGGCCCTTGACCAGCATAGTCGAAAGAGAAGAACAGTTTGAAGCCTTTGGACTCGGCAACTGAGAAGACGGCTGCGAGGGAAGCATCGTTCATCGACTCCCCGTTTGCCATGTTCAGAGCAAAGGCGTCAATATGTGCCTCCTGGGCCTTGTTGATATCATCTTCCCAGTCACTGGTTTGATAGTTGGCCGTATTCCCAACCTGTGTGAGCTCTTGTTAGTCTCTGTGCAAGATCAGAAGGAAGAGAGACATAGGCGCACCATAAAGTGGGCAAAGACGGCTTTGGCCGCCGCTTGCCGGAAGGCGAAGCAAAGGCCATATACGAGAAACTGAGAGAACTTCATCTCAACAACAACACCAAGAGACAAAAGGCTTTACATCCGCCTCTGTAAAATCCAGAGTTCGCGACGTGGCACTCGGTATATATGAATTCACGATCGCCTATCATCGTCTCCTGTAACTCTGAGCGCCGCCTCCCCTTCTGGACTTTCTTGGCAAACGGAAAAGCCTTCACATGCACGAGAATCCTCAAGGGGTAGCGTTACGGAATTCATTCCACTTTGAGACTATTCGATATCTGAAATCCCACCACCGAGGCTATCATTTCATGAACCGTGGCTAAGGCAAATTGGTTTCACGGCGGATTGACCGAATGGCCGGGTTGAGAGGATCCATCGCCTGGAGAACCCATGGGGAATCCTGTAACCACTCGGCAGGAACATGAGTAGGAAGGCCACGAGAAAATCAACAGCGTATGTTTCTGAGAGACAATCCTTACAGAAGTTTGGTAACCTGCTGCGCCTAGGTGCATAAAGGGTGAGGGTGTTGTTCCGGCTAAAAGGCCACACAAACTAACAGAGACAGGGTCATCGATGGTTACTTAGTGTGAAGGATGTCGATAAACACTATGAGCTTAACTCCTAGTGCGGTAACATCTACCACAACAAGATTACACATCAGGATAAGATGTGAGACTAGACCCTGAACCTCGGCTCAGATGGATTCAGCCTCATGGAAGACATTGACTCCTGTGCTATTCTCGGCCCAGGACCCTTAAAAATGTCACCGTTGGTTGTGTCCGATATTTGGTTCCGTCCGAAGTTTCTTTTCAGGGCGGCTCGGGAGACGCCAGAAATGGGAAGGGCTGGAATCCACTTAGGACATCGAAGGCATTGACACGACCATAGAAAACTTTTCTACGGCACACTAATAATTGAGTAACAGCACTAACACGGCTGCCTCATTGTTGACATGCCTCATGACTGTGGATGGAATGTTAAAGCTTACTTCAGCCCCCCAACGCCCTACTGTTTCTCCCACAAGCAGCACGGACTCCAACCATGGCGAAAATGAATGGCCCAGGATTTCTGTGTGCAATATTTGCCCTCGTTGGCACCGTGGCTGCCCAGCAGTTTCCTCTGCTCCATACGCCATATCAGAACTTCGGGTTGAGTCAGGCTTGCTACGAGGCTATGAACACCACGGTGGACTGCGTGGACCAGCTTGCAAATCTCCACCGATACGAGTGAGTACAGGATCTTGACCCTCCATTTCCATTTTCCAACAACACCGATCCACTGGGCTTTGTTCATTGACATGAGTGCAGGGCTGTCAGTGTTGATGTTCTCGGTGTCGGAGACGTCGTGGCCGTCTGCACCCAGAACTGCAAGCAGTCACTCCTTGATCTGCGCGACAAGATCAATGGCGTCTGCCAGGAGAGCGATCTTCTGACTTGGAAAGGATCCAATTACCCTGGTTCGTGATCCCTATCGCACATACTCCTTTCCATAAAGCTAAACGCCAGGTCTAGCAAGCTACATAGTGGAGCGGTATTTGTACTTCTACGACGTTTCATGTTACAAAAACAGGTAAGCAAGGGGAATCCCGCTCACATCTTCTGAACCCTTGCCGATACCGAAGGACTGTTCTGACTCGCCTATGTGTCATGCAGGAACACGGGACAGTTCTGTGATATGAAGCTCGCTGCGCAGAGACTCGGGAACACGCCTACTACGGCCGTCGACGACTGCGACGACTGCATGCTCGGCCCCTTGGAGGTACAAGTGAACTCCAAAATCGCACACATCGACGCCCGGGGTGATGCCTTGGTCGAAAAGTTCCACAGTCTCGTTTCGTCATGTTCTGCCTCGGGCTACTCCTACACCACACCCGGTCCATATGGCCAAGCCCTTCCCACTGCCGCCGTCACTGCCGCCGCCAACACCACCAATAATGCAACCACAATGGCCTGGGGTCCGGGTCAGAATCACAAACCCGCGAACTCCACTGCTGCTTCTGGATCGCGTCCGGCCAGCCGGGACTATGTGGTCCAGGACGGGGACACATGTGACAGCATCGCGGCAAAGAACAGCGTGTCCATGTTTAGCATCATACAGGCTAACAGCAACCTGGACGTATGGTGCAGACTGCTGACCCCTGGAAAAACAATCTCTATCCCTGACAAGAAGTGTCTTTTACACAAGGTTTCAGCTGGCGATACGTGCCAAATATTGGGGGAGCAATACGGAGCGACGGAACGACAGATCATTGACTGGAACGCAAACATAAACAAAAAGTGTACAAACCTTGAACGGTGGAAATCCTCATATATCTGTGTGGGGCTATAGAATGGTGGCCATGGCAAAGGCTTGACAGCTGGACGCTTTGGATGAAGATGCTGTTCGGTCAGTGTGATAATAACTAATACATATAATGCAATCTGTTCAGCACTCAAAATGTCTTGCTGAAAGCATACATGATCATAATGCCGACGAATTGCCAACCCCGTCGACTGGATCCCTGCTATTGTACGGTATACGCCTTTGTGGCTTAGAAAGCCGTCTCTTCACGATCAGCTAGAAAGTTTGGGAATGGGTGTGGCTTCCCAGGGGTTCCAAGAAATTTCAGCATTCTGTAGGCTCAAATAAAGACTTGAATTGTGAAAAATGACACTTGTAATCTCAGTCATGTGATGAATCAGTACATGTTCATGTATGTTGAATCCATGCATATTCGTTTGAGAAGTGAAAGATGAGAAGAGCTTGGCCATCCTCGGCCTACCTAGGTGCTGAGGCCACTATGAGACGAAAACCAATGCTCGCTCGACTACGCCCGCTCCCATCTACTGATCCCAGCACTGCCAGCTCGAGATCTGATCATTGGGGCTATTCCGGCCGCACACCCGCTGGCTGCTAAGCGCTAGGTTGGCGCGGCCCGGCGATGTCGAGTCGAAGTGAAGGCAGCCATCATTGTCAACACAACCGGCGTTGCTATAGACATACCTGTTAAAGAAGAGCCTCTCACTGTCGTTTGAGGAAGATGTACTACTCACAAATAGAATCTGCAGTATCCGCCAGCATCAGGGCCAACGGAGCTGACTTTATTATTCAGGTCGCTTCCCAGATTATCTGACCCGAAAAGCATGTTGGTTAATATTTGGACCTACCAAGGGCAGCCAGCCATGAAGCTGTGAATGGGTAGACAAGGTTTCTCAACTTACTGCAGACCCCTGCATTGCTTCCACGGTTTGCACAATATCCTCCCCAGTTGGCATCAACGCAGAAGTAAACGTTGTGATAGGCTCGTTTGTTCGTGCCGCCGCTACGGACATCAAACCCAGCTGTCTCCGTGTCGTTGAACAGAGGGCCTGCTAGGTCGGCAATTTCAGGGCTCTCCGCGGGCGAGGCCCGCGCATTCTTGCTCCCAGCCAGCAACTCACTGGAAATAGCAGTGGAAAGCACCATCGCAGGTAGAGAAAGAAGAATTGTTAGCTTCATTGTGTATGAGGAGAAGGTAGTGGTCAAGTATAGAGTGCTGTAAAAGACTATAGAGCCCAGCTGGGTGTGATTATTCGACTGCTTTGCAAGCGGTTGGGAGAGACGGATCAATCTAAAACGCTTTCATGGGAGGACCATGGTTCTTTTATATTCTTTGGAGCGGGCGGTGGTTATGGAAGACGCGTATCGTGGCTTGCAAAATGACTGCATCGGAAGAGAATGGATGTGCCACTCCGCATCAGATCATCCACAGTGCACAAGCCTTGTCTCGTCTCGGCATATTCATGTTCAACTGTGTAGACACCATGTCAAGCACAGCTGTCAGCATTCCGGACATCTCATGCCTGCAACACAGCGGTCCTGCTGGGTAAAAAAGCACATATAACATATAACGACCCAGACCAAGCTTGGCATGTGGGGTGTGGCGGCAGGTATGTGTAAAAGATGTCCCAATCTGGCGAATTCTTAAGCGAGCTGAGGCCAAGGATGGTAGATCAGGGTCAAGCGTGTGTATTTGAAGTGACGTGAGGCTGCCACAGCTATCCCAATTTTGTACCGTAAAACCTTCCGCTAGATTCAGAATTTCCACAGCCTGCTCTGCCCTGTTCGAAACGTTGCGGTACTGCCAGTGCGGGTCTGGTGAGTGCCGTGTTTACCTAGGTAAGGTTGGTCCAGGTTCTGTGACTGAACGCCATGCAAGTGATATGAAATATGCCAGGGCTGCAATTTGTAGCAATCAAATTTAACTATTTGCATCATTAAGCAATCTTTTAATGGCACTCATAACATTGAATGTGCAGAATGGTAGGTACCAGTTGACCCGAGGGTCGGAACTTTTCTACCCCCCTACGCCATTGCGGTGGTACTTGACTGGTTTCGCTTCTATTCCGTATACGTCCGAGGACGTGAGAAGAGCCGAGATCCTCGGGTACTACTTTCATCGCGGACAGGCTGAAGAGAGCACAAAGATGGTAGCCTCGGGTGATGGTGGCTAGGTTAAATGAAAAACATGCTGGATTCCAAGGTTGACAGTCTAATGCTGGAAGACAGTGATCCTGCAGGCGGCCTCGAAAGGACAAGTCGTACTGCAACCAATAGTATAACGATGCGGCTTTGTCACTTGTTTGTGGAAAATGCCACGGCTGCCACCATCAGTGGAAATTGTTCGCTGCTATGAGACCAAGTCAAGCTGGCGGCTGGACTAATTGGTGCTGTAGCAAATACACCCCACCCCACGTGGTCGCTTAGCGAGGCCAGTCACGGCATATATGAACAAGTATCACCAGTGGGAACTTTGATTTGCGCATAGTCAGAGCCACCTTAAAACACTTACAGCATAAGAAGGCCTATAAAGAAAATGGGGTATCAATCTCGTAAGGGTGTTTTAGCGGTCACCGCTGCCAGTCTGACAAGGCCCCTCGCATCTTTTCAAATGTATACCTAAGCACAGAACAAGAACGAAAGCAGAAAATCTCGTAAATAGAATTATTAGACGGGACGACACATACTCCTAGAGATAACCCAAATTGACAGATTGGTATTAGGGTCTTTTGGCCGGTAGCAGTCCTTGCCTAACGGTTGCAGCATTGTTTTATCCCTAGATACTTATCACCAGCATTGTATGATTTGTAAATACTGGGTCTTGAGCCTTTGCTACTGCATGAAGGTGCCGTGTATGGCTTCGGCCGTATACTAGTACGGAATAGAAACGAGACCAGGTAAGGTAGGTAAGCACCCAAGGCACCTAGGTAGTCGGAAGGCTAGGACGACTAAGACGACAACTAATAGACAAAATTTAGAATATACAGTTCAGCAAATAAGGTTACAGCGTGACCGATGCCCCAGAATCTTTATCTTGTCCTCTCCGCGATGCCATCGGACTGTTTGCCTTCCCTCTTGGGAAGTTTGGGTCAGACAAGTCAATAAGCGGACTGTCGTGCTGGTGCGACAGTGATATTTGTGCACCTCACCAGCCTGAATCGGCAGGTCGGCTTCTCTGAGTGGCACCATCCTATTGGGCCGTGGAAGCGGGCGCATAAGTGGTCATGATATCACGTTATGAGCACAACAACCCGGGACCTGGTAGAATCTCTGTGGAACACTCCCAACCTTCTTATCACGGCCAGCACCTGCCAGCTCGCCCTGCTACCGAGCTTGGCAGTCATCCTTTCGGCAGGTCCCTAGCTGGGGGTCACATCGTGTGCCGAGCCTTCTGCCGGTTAGGTCACTTCCTGGGTTGGTTGTTCTTGGCAAACCGCCACCGAGAGCGTGGCACTGTCTGCTTGCAATCATCTTGGGGAATACGAGCCGTCAGACCAAGGCCAACAGAGGGGCAGATGCGCAACAGAACAAACAATCAACTCGGGGAGAGATATCTGTGTGAGAGAAAAAAAAAAAAAAGGAAAAAAGGAACCCGAGTCGCGTGTTTCTTGCATGAGCTTGGCTCACTCCGAGTCCCGGAGTAATTTACGCGATCCCTGGTGGGCGATTTGCCGAGGCAGGGCTAGACCACGACGTGAGAGGCAGTCACTGGTCACAACTCCCCGACAACATAGGGCCAGGCCAAAAGGGGAAGGTCTCAGTGGCAAGGTTAACCATAAAATTAGACTTCTGCACCTATGGCAGTCGCAACTCCACGCAGTGAGTCCAGCATCTGGCACTCCCGGTCTGGCACTCCCATGTTGGCACGAACCATTTGGCGCAGCGTGACCTCCTAAGAGAGGGGAGGAACATTCTAGCCTTTGAAGGTTTTCATACACCAAGCACTGAATCTATACACGAAGGGATCTCTTACTTGAAAGCTATTTAAAAAACAAGTACACGTGGGCACGCTTTCAAAATACAAACAGGACGGGTGGGCCGTCGGAACTCGGGTCGTACCTACCTAGGTCCTACTCGTGACCCTTCGCGGCTGTTCGCCTCAGACGGCCCTTTAAAGAAAGGAAGCCTTTTGAGGAAGGTAAAGTAGACCTCGGGAGGTAGGTGGTACTCAAGCACGTACATGCAGGGTGGGAGTGCAAGACCGGGAGTGCTAGTCCCTGAACTCTATGGCAGTCGCACTACGCGCGAGAGAGGCAGCTGGGCAAACTTGACATGGTCACTCAACAACCATTCCCAATATTGCCTCTCCCCGCAGTGACACACTCACCTATCCGACACACTCATTATCTCCTACTGTAGTATACACTAGATCTATAAACAGCAAGACCTGCCCTTCCTTTTATTCCTTGAAAGAAGCTTGTCTGAACTTCAGTCCTACTTCCTGTCTTGGCTCACCCTCTCTGTCTCTCACTGCCTATTTGAATCGGTCCCATCTTCGAGGCTGCCCGGCATCTCCTGACTCCATACCTACTTGGACAAGTCAGAGTCAAGCCCACAACGAGACACGACCTCAAGATGAAGCACTTTGCGCTCCTTGTATCCGCCCTCTCGTTGGCCGTGGCCAGTCCCTACGGCCAACCACAGCCTCGCGCGGTCTCCTACGATGGATACCAGGTCTTCCGTGTCCCCGTCGGCCTCGACGCATCCAAGGTCACCGAGATCGTGGAGAAGCTGGAGTTGGACACCTGGAAGGCCCCTAACAAGGCCGGAGCATTCGCCGACATCGTTGTTTCTCCTGACAAGCTGCAGGCGTTCAACGAGGAGGTTGCCGGGATCGAAGGTATTGTGGTGATGCACGAGGATCTGGGCGCCTCCATCGCGGCTGAGCAAGAGCCCGCGTCCGAAGTGCTGCTGGACAGGGCTGCGGCCGCCATCAACTCGACCTGGTTCACAGCGTACCACACGTATGCACAGCACCTGTCGTTCCTGAATGGCCTCCAGGCCCAGTACCCTGCAAACTCGGAGATTGTCACATCGGGCAGTTCTCTGCAGGGGAACACCATCACGGGCATCCACATCTATGGAAGCTCAGGAAAGGGTGTCAAGCCAGCTATCGTATTCCACGGCACTGTCCACGCTCGAGAGTGGATCACCACCATGGTGTGTGACCTTCGGCCGGTTCTTTTATTGCCCGAGAATATTTTGCTAACGAAGCACAGACTGTTGAATACTTCGCCAATATCCTCCTGAGTGACTACGCCACGAACACCGAGACCAAGGCGTTTGTCGACAAGTACGACTTCTACCTGTTCCCGGTTGTCAACCCTGATGGTGAGTTCTCATCCGAAGCCCAGGTCGGCACTCGAGCGCGGCCCAGAGCTCCGTTGCTAATGATTTACAGGCTTCATCTACACGCAGACCGACCGCTTGTGGCGCAAGAACAGGCAGTCGACCTCGGGAAGCACCTGTCTCGGCCACGACATCAACCGGAACTGGCCCTACCAGTGGAACGTCGCTGGTGGTGCCTCCACGAACCCGTGCGCCGAGGACTTCAAGGGCACTGCTGCTGGTGACGCCCCCGAGAACAAGTCTCTGAGGGACAAGATCGCGGCGATCAAGTCGGCACAGGGCTTGAAGCTCTTCATCGACTGGCACTCGTACTCCCAGCTGTTCATGACACCGTACGGCTACAGCTGCTCCGCCACTGCCACCAATAACAATGAGCTGCAGACTCTGGCCGCTGGTGCTTCCAAGGCCATCGCCTCGCTCTACGGCACCAGGTACACCTATGGCCCGATATGCACGACCATTTACCCGGCAACGGGATCCAGCGTGGACTATGTCCAGGACGTGGTCAAGTCGGACTACACCTTTACTGTGGAGCTGCGTGATACCGGAAGCAACGGGTTCGTCCTGCCAGCAAGCCAGATCTTGCCGACTGGCCAAGAGTCGTACGAGGGAGTCAAGTACCTGCTCCGGAACATGAAGTAAAGTGGTTGACTAGCAGTCTGAGTTGCGATGAGCACGCGCAAGCTGTCCTGGAGAAGATGGGAATCAACTTGAACCTGAGACCTGAAGAAGTACATAGTCTCGAGCGTATACGTACATATGTGGGCAGTTAAACATAGAAATTGACAAACGCCTAGGACTGGGCCGCATCCTACCTAGGCAGCCTTGGAATGTAATCATTTCGTCCCGGTTCCTTTCTTTCTCTTGCCACCTCTACCCCTTGTTCTTGTGCAGCATAAAATGAATTTGGTAACCTTACCGTCTATTTGGAAGGCAGAACAGTGCCGGTGTAGCTTTGCAGGGCTGCATTCACCCCCTTTAAAGCCTTATAGGGACGCAAGCAACGTTTTGAATTCTATTCTAGGGTAGTAGTACAACAAGAGATGCTTACACGTGTAAACCTTTTGAGCTGTTGGAGGCTGCGCACGTGGGCCTGCGTCAGAATTGCGTTTTAACCTTGGAACTTGAACCTCTTTCTGTGGTACAATCAGTCTACACACCAATCAGGTGTCCTACGTGGAGGGTACATATGTATTACTACCGTGCGAAATTGATGAATACGACGACATTGGAAACAAGAAAATGAAGTGGAATTTTAATCGGAGGTTTAATTTGCAGCAACGTCTCGCTTGCTGCTACACAGTCCAGACGCGAGGCGCAAGCAGGCATCCGGGTTGGAAGGTATGCTGCCCTTCTCTGGTTCCGAACTTGTCAAGCATTCTGGCAGACTGGCAGACTGGCAGGTCAGCGCAGCATGTCAGCCCACTACCGGAGAGTTGCACTGACAGCCCTGGAGGCGCAAAGGTTAATGCGCTGCACAGACAGTCGAATGACAGCCCCTCAGCCCCTGAGAGACAGTCTTAGTGTGGGGAGACACCGATGCAGCATCTGTGCGCTGTTCACGCCGGGCCGCAGTAGCATTTCGTAGCACTCGCCAATTACGGTCGAACCAAGAGGGACGATGGCTGGCTCCTGTTACCGTGTAACCATGACCGGTGGTCGTATCAGCCCTGGAGCGCAGGGCGGGCATCGCGGGTTTCGAGAAAGCGGCAAGTATACCCCTTATCGGATGCATGTGCAGCTTCATATATATCCAGGTCTGTATTACAGCGGATGAAAGTCCTGATGCAGGACAGAGGGCCGCCAACAGCGACACGCGCGGGCTGGGCAGTCAGGCAGTATGCAGTGTGCGGCTATCAATATCCAAGCTCGAGCTCGAGCCGGATGGGGGACGACGACGACACGGGGATGACGGGCCCCTGGTGGCAACGTGCTTCCGGGGACCCAAGCAGGTGGCCAACCTTGAAAGGGCGGCCCTGGAGATTGGCCACGATGCGCACTGACTCGTCAGGATCGGACAAGACTGCCTGCCACAGACCCAATGGCACTCTGACTCCCAGGCTCCCACATGGCGCACCCGAACATATGGTTCCTGGAGAAGGTTCATCAAACGGTCATGGGAATCCGAGCTTGTGGGATTGCCGACCTCCTGGGCAGGCCGACCAGGCCGATCTGAGACGGTAATGCTAGCGCCCCGCGAACAAGCAGCCGGACCGCTCGCACAGAGACTCCCGGCCCCCTCTCGGGCCCGACATACTATGTAATCATCAGCAGTCGTTCGTCTTATGATCGTCCCTGTGGCCACTAGTGAAGCGTCCGTGAGTCGGCTAGGTAGATAGCTTGGCCTGGGCTGCTAGGGCAGGAACAAGCACACTAGAGTCGGGAGGTCGCCGAGCTGGTGGGCAATATTTCCGGACGGAGCGAGGGCCAGGGAGAGAGGGTGCCCGGGGGAGGCGGACAGGCGGACAGCAGGGCAGAGAGGCGGGCGAGACGCTGCGGGTAGACAGATAATCCCAAGGGCTGCGCTTGCTTTGCGCTTATTCTTGTCCCTCCGGTCTCCCTCTCCTCCCTCGCGAGATCCTCACACATGTGGAAACAAAGAAAATAACCTTGCAACCCCCCTGTGACCTTGGCGAGGATTACCTGGGCCATGGCCGGTCTGGCATTGGCTCCACTCCCCGTATTATGTCCGGGATCGTGGCAGATATGCCTCTGTCAAATGCCCGACCTTACGTAGCACGAAGGGGGCTCATGAGTCGGCGCAGGCAGGGCAGGCCACACAGGACCCCCGATCGAGGACCCAGTGATGAGGCTGAGGTGTTTTGGTGTCGGCGATGGATAACGTGGGAAAGCGGAGCACACGGAGCTCATGTCCACAACGTTGCAACTTGCGGTCCAGAAACAGACCCACCATATTAGAGTGCTTTAGTAGTGTACGGAGCCCACTTTCAGAGGCGGGGAGACCCCGTCACCCTGACGCAGGCATAGCTGGCAGAAGCTGGCAGAGACTGATAACAGACGTACGGATACTCGAGCTTGTCCTGGGGGCAGCCTTGATTGGACTTGGTGCGAGGACGACTTGCAGCTGGGGGTCTCCATTCGTATAAGCGCCCCGAGCGCGGCCTGCAAGAGTTGGCTCGCAGCGTCGGCGCAGGATGAAGTGCGCATGGGGCTGGAAGGGCATGCTGGCACATGTGCATGGCAGGAGGAAGACATCCCATCGGATGGAGCAGCACCTGAAATGCAGGTCGGAAGCCCGGGATGTCTGCGTGTCTGCATGTCTGCATGCGTACAGTATGTACGGAGTACTGTATGTACACTATAGTTCAGTCTAGCTACTCCGTGCCTTGATTATTATTACAGCCGCCCCGGCTACCCTGCTGCCCTGGGCGGCTGCTAGGCGGTCGGGCAAGCAGCATGCGGGACTTTATTAGGGTGCCCTGGGTACTACGGTCTGAAGCCGTGTCAAGGGCCCGAACCTAGGCCCGGCTAGGAAATAGAGCAGCCCCTATTTTCGAGGATCCGAAGATCCCCCAGACTCCTCTGCTCCTCTCCCGGCGGGCTGTTCTGCACGTCGGTCCAAATGTGCCCAACCTCGATTTCTGCTGCGCACACATTTTGCACAGCAACTGCGGCCAACCGTTGCCCTCTGTACGACCACACAGCTGTGTGCCCTAGCCCGGCTGGGTCGGTAGCACGACACCCTCATGGGATCTCGCGGGATTCACGAGCTGCACGATGGCGTCCAGTGATACCCATCGCGGTTGGCTGGTCCGCTCAGGCCCGAGAACTGAGCTGAGCTCATCTGTCAACCCTCCTGGCCGGTATATACCGTCTCTCCTACCAGCCAAGATTGACTCGTGATCTCATGCTACCTCGGGAGACTTGCAAATGGCTGGCCGGTCCGGGATGCTTGTATGTATTTTATTTGTGCGTTATGTATCGGTGTACACTGCAGGTGTACAATATATACGTGCAGTACACTGACAATTCTGCTGTATTAGTGCGGTGCGTTGTGCTCAATGTAGGCTGGGCCTGGTTAGCCTTTCGTCAGGACAGCCCGCCTCTGCACAGACTTTCTCGTGCACATGAACGGCCGGCCCGCCCACGAACCATGCATTTGCATTTCCTCTTCGCGCCGTTTCCTGGCTTTACTGGCTCCTGCCGGCCCTTGTTGGCACGCTGGGCTCGCGGATGCAGAGGCCAGGCCCATATGCGAGGACGGAGGGGCCACCAGGGGCCGCACACAGGGGTCAAGGCTCGGGGCACCTGGCCAGAGTTACTCTGGGTGATTTGCGAACCCCATGAGGCTTGTCGTCGCTTGCGAGTCGCGACTCACGCACATACACACACACTTACACGGCCCTGGAGGAGGGCGGGCAGTCCACGCTCCACACGGGCAGATTTATACACGCTGCCCCCCTCCCTCGCCGTGCGACCATGCCCACAGCAGCAGCAGCAGCCAGTACATATTCTAGTACATATTCTGGTGCATCTCTGAGACAGACAGGTCTTCCTGGTTTCACTGCTTTTCTGCCCACCCGGCTGTCTGTCCCTCTGCCTTTCATCCTGCGCCCCTCCTTGGCATTTGATACTCTCTAGCAGACATATCAGCCGCCTAGTACAGCCACCCCGTCTGCCTGTGCAGGCCACGACACTCAAGATGAAGATTCTTTTCATCTGTACAGCACACAACTCCCTCTCCCAGAGGTTATACCTCGCACTCTCACAGCTCCACGCTGTCACCATCGAATATGCCCTCTCCGACGATAGCATGCGGGAGGCTGCCCGCCTGGCCAAGCCAGACCTCATCATCTGCCCCTTCTTGACCACCCGCGTGCCAGTCGACCTATACGAGGAGTACCTGACCCTCATCGTCCACCCCGGCCCCCCAGGCGACGCTGGCCCGTCTTCCCTCGACTGGGTCCTCATGGGTGATGATGGTTCCGAGCCCGACGCTGCAGAACTTCTCAAGAAGGACACCCTGAGCGAGAATGGCAGGCCATATTGGGGCGTTACTGTCCTCCAGGCTGAGGCCGAACTCGATGCTGGGCCGGTCTGGGCATATGAGCAGTTCCCCGTCGACATCGACGAGCCGGGCCTCACAAAGTCGGGCTTATACCGCGGTCCCGTCACACGCGCTGCCGTCTCGGCGTGTCTTGCCGCCGTTGACAGGATCAACGCAACCGCCTACACCTCGGCCCCCATGACTCCCCCGCTGACGCCAGGCTCGAGCAACTGCCCGAGCCCTGTATACCGTGCCATCCACCCAGGCCTGAAGGCAAAGCCCCAGTACAAGGAGTTGTCCGTTGGGCTCCAGAAGCCCTTCCTGGGAGGCGTCACACATCACCGCCCGCTCCTCAAGGCCGGGCAGCGAGACTTCAACATCAAGACACACAGCGCCAAGGAGATCTCCAGGAGAGTACGCTGCGGCGACTCACAGCCCGGCTGCCAGAGCTCTATCTTTGGCCAGGCCATGTACATATACGGCGGCGTCGTCGATGACGGCTCGTGGATCTCGGCTGTCAACGCTGTCCCCGGTGCCATCATCGCCGTCCGTGACGAGGCTGTCTGCTTCAAGACGGCAGACCAGCATGGCATCTGGATCACCCACGTCCGGCGCATCAAGAAGAAGACGGACCCCAAGCTCTGGCCCAAGGTCCCTGCTGCCTTTGGCCTGTGCCAGGTCGGGCTGCTGTCAGACGATGCCGTGGCCAAGCTCTCCCGGCCGATTGCCACCCAGTCCCCCTGGTCCAAGCCTCCACACGGCACCTTCCAGGAGGTCTGGGTCGACTTCGTGGCCGTCGACGAGGTTGGACACTCACGCGTGGCGTATGTGTACTCGGACTTCTACAACGGTGCCATGTCCACCGCCCAGTGCAGCAAGCTCGTCGAGGCCCTGGCCTACGTCCTCAGCACCCACACCCCCAACCACCCTCTGTCTGCAGTCGTCATGATGGGCGGCAACGGCTATTTCAGCAACGGTATCCACCTGAATGTCATCGAGTCAGCCGCCGACCCAGCAATGGAGTCCTGGGACAATATCAACCGCATCAACGACGTGGTGTACTACCTCCTGCACGAGTTCCCCTCCCGCAACATCCTCACAATTGCCGGAATCCGTGGTAACGCTGCTGCTGGCGGTGTCGCGCTGGCCGCGGCGTGTGATTCCGTCGTGGCTGGTGCCGATGTTGTCTTGAACCCGGCTTACCGGGCACTCGGGCTGCACGGCTCCGAATACCACAGCATCAGCTACTTCGCCCGATGCGGCCCCACGGGCGGCAGGCGGATCCTGAGGGATATGACGCCCATCTCGGCGTATGACGCGCGTTCCATCGGCCTCGTGGACCATGTCCTCCCAGGCTATGGCGCCCTGCTCGACACGAGAATCAGGAACCACGTCAAGGCCGTGGTGCGCTCCTCGGCGCCGTCCACCCCCAACGGCAGCCCGACCAGCAGCCCGACCTCGAGGAGCTCCAGCCGGGGCATCCTCAGGAACAGGAGCAGCGCGCCCAGCCTGAAGAAGAAGACCAGCGGCAGCAGTATCAACGGCACCTCCAGCGGGCCGCGCTATGCCCCTGGCGCGTGGAAGAGCAACGCGGACATCACCCCACAGGGCCTGAACCTCGCGCGGGCGACGGAGCTGGGCGAGATGTCGCGGGACTTCTGGAGCCCCCGGGCGGAGAGATACCACACCAGGCGTGAGGCATTTGTGCGCAAGATGAAGGCCACATCGACCCCGCTGAGGTTTGCAAAGCACCGGAGGAGCGACAAGGACGCGGGGAAGCTCGACGAGGAGGAGACGGACGAGTATGACTCGGTCGAGTATTTCGCACAGAAGCAGGCCAGGGAACTGGAGGAAAGAATGGCCAAGTTGGTCGCACAAAACGCCACCAAGGAGGTCGGGCGGCCCGAGGGAGAAATCGGCGTTGCTGTCACTGGAGATGCACCCGTCCAACCCAAAGACCAAGGCCCCGTGTTTGCGTGTTATTACAACGGCGCCTAAGTCAATCAGGCGTAATAAAGAAAAGAAAAAGAAACGTGTGAGGCGCGGCAGTCCGTTATGATTTTGACCTATCACATCCGAGTCATATCCACCACCTGAGGCGGCTGAGGTTGGCCGTCGGCCGCATAAGTTAGTTGTTTTTTCTGAGACAATAGTCTCTGAGCCTCAAAATGAATTCATTTTGATTATTTCGACCACAATAGCGTCTTGTCTACATTAGACAACCCTCAGATAGCATATAAATCTAGCCCAAGCTCCTTATGCGAGCAGCCACCACATTCGTGTCCGCCCTTGCAAAGCTTCGACATGACTTTTCAAAGGGAGTGATGGTGATCAACTCATGGCTCGGAATGGTAATCTTTCATTCCAAAAGTCTCATTGCACTCTACCTCATTACCTAGGTATCCATCATCACGCCCTCACCAGCGTCCATGTACCTAGGTACTTCCCCTTCTTTCAACAACACCCAATCCAACCTTGAGAAGGGGTCCACGGGTACCTCAACCACCCCATCTTGATCAGCACCTTCCATATGAGCGGTCTTCCAGCGGATCATAAGGCTTTGGGTCGCGGTGCGTTTTACATCTGTTATTCGGAAGGGAAGCTTCAGCCTTCCCAGGTGGCTCGCCACTGCCACATGCGACAGCGACTGTACCCTTCGCAGTGCCCTTCTTGGTTGCCTTGTCACAGTACTTGAACTGGGTTTCGACACATCCGCACCCCAAAGTGTACTTGAAGTCACCACACATGATTCGGCAATGATGTATTGCCGGACGAAATGTGTGGTTTCTAGAGCGTGCAGTAACAGTGATGTGCCAAGTTTCAGCAGCAAGGAATGATGTGCTTCGGCGTGAACCAGATGGACAGAAGATGGGTGCGCAGAGTTTCACAAGTCCCTTGGGAGGGTGTAGTGTGTAGATGTGTTTCCGAGGGTTGAAAAAAGTGGCTGGTAAATGAAGTGAATGATGACGGGCTTGTTTCGAGGTCTGTGAAGGTGGAGCAAGATTGGTGAGAAAGAAGAAAGAAGTACAAGATTCGGCCCCTATTTATACTAGTAGTTCATGAGAGTCACTGGACTTCTCCCGCCACCTTATGAACAACATACACGTACCCGTCATAATTGAACCTCGAAGAACAAAACTGTGGTGCTTTCAGGTGAAGAACCCCGCCAGAGTGCCCAGGTGTGTCACTCAAGATCTTCTGACTGCAGGTGGGCATGATGTACTCAGGTAAGCAGCGACCTGTCAAGGCCTTGTGACACCAATTTTATGTACGCTACACCGAGACCCGTGACTGGCAAGCTTCTATTTGTTACAATGGCCCATCAACCAAATATCTCTTAAATCTGAAAATATTGGAGACTACCCTAGTGTACCAGTGTGGTGGTGCAGACATGGCCAATCACGAAAGCGGCAGCGCAGACCGTCCTACCAAACGAGTATAACTCTAGAAATTGATGGAATATTAAATCTCAACTGCCCCTTTTGAACACGCGAGGGCGGGCCGTCTCCGCCACAGGCAATTCCTAACAGTGAATACCGCCAGACAAAACGTTATTGCTATGTACAACAACACCGCAGGATAGAGCCACTTATAATAGCTCAAGGATTCAAAGTCAATGCCGAGCCTATCCATCAACCCACTCTCCTCAACATCAACCAAGACCATGGCGTTGCACCAGAGATCATCGCAGTCATCATGAAGCTCAGAAGGAACAAAAGTCTTCGTAGCCTCACTAACGCCAACCACACGGCCGTTAGAATCGAGAGCCTCAGCGTAAACCGACTCCAGGAACCGTGGCAGTGGCCCCAGCACGGTTTCGAACCCAGACCGGGGCTCGACCAAGATTTCTTCCCATATGGGGTCATCAGTCCCGCCTGCTTCAGCGCCAAATATCCTCCAAACATGTATTTCCGTGGCACCATTCCAACTCATATACAAGGCCGTCTTTGTCCCTGTCTTCGAGTATGACACGATCGATGGCCTCCCTAGAGGATGGCCCACCCATTCGTCTGACTTGTGTACACGGTACAGGGCAGGGCGCCCCTCGTCAAGCAGGCAGGCTTCAAAAACAGGCCTGGCCCCTCCGTCGTACTCGGTGAGGCATCCAGTTTTGCCCCAACCGACAAGGGTGTTCCCGTTTGGCAGCCCTCGAATGCTTCCTGCCAGTGTGGAGTTTTGAGGCTGGCCATCGGTGAAGTACTCAGCTTGGATTGTGGCAAGACGTCGGTCTGCATCAAGTTTAATCACCAAGCCCCGACTGAAGAGAGAGTCAAGGACTTGTCCTGGGGTACGACCATTATCGAACAGAGAAATGACTTCGTTCTGGCCGTCGGAATACAAGGTCCTCGCGTCATGCTGGAAATGGAACCATCTTTCTGGGTCTTTGCTTCCACTATTGATGAGAGAATCAGATGTAATTGTGAAGTCTGATCGTGAACCGCCTAGGCGCCACTTGATGGATCCATCTTTGCCTGATATCTTGTAGACTGTAGATGTGTGCCTCGCTGAGACGAGATAGTCGCCGGAGCCATCATCTGCTTTCTGAATGGAGTTGATGTGGAAGTAATCCCACGGCGACTGTCCCGTCCCTCCAAAGAATACCACTCTGGACTCGTCCAAGCCCACGTGATCTGACGACCTCCATTCGAAGAGTATGGCCCCATCAGATAGTCTTTGTTCTTGAAACACACAGTCGTAGATATATCCAACGCCCGGGATGCCAAAAGCTGACAAATCGGCAGGTATGGGGCGGTATTGTGTCAATATTGCAGCAGTTCCGTTTTCGACCAGTGTGAACTCGTGGATATCAACCGACGGAGATGACCCGTTGAAGCGAACCCCGCGTACAACTTGGTAGTCGGAGTCGAGGATGAGACCCTCACCACGACTGGTACCGCCGTCGTTTATGCCCCGGTTCATACATAGATGAGGGTCATCATCTGATGCCTCTGTGTCCAAGTACTGACAGGGGTAAAAGTTGTAGACATGCGGCCCACGATTATCCTCAGCGGCGTAGACGTCACCGCCGGCCCAGACGAGCTCTCCATTTTGGTCGTATATGAGAGGCCCGGACAGGCTGCTCCCAAACGGGGCGAGGAAAAGGTAACCAGGAGCGACACGGTCTTGTTGGTTGATAGTTACATTTAGGTATGGCACGCTGATCTCAGGTCGCTGCTCGCCACACGTGTCATGTCAGCAAGCATGGATTCGTAGGGACCGAGCGAGGCTCTGTGGTGGAGCATGGGAAAGAGGGTCAGGGCCCGGGGTGGGGGCAGGCGAGAAAACACTCGTACAGTCTTGAAGGGACGGCTGAATCTAGGAAGCCAATACCAATCCCATGGTCTGCTGTTATCAACACCAGGATGCATGCTCAAGAGAATTTTCAGGAGAAAGTTGGAAGAAATGTTTTCCTACGTCTGATCACGATCTGGACACACTGGCCAAGGATGATCTACTTGAATGGCTCGCTCAAAGTCTCGAATGAGTCGTATATTAGGCCCCTGTCCCGCCCATTCCGGCCTCTGCTGGAGACCATGTCTAAGCTAGGTTTCTCCTGAGCTCGCATTGCAGATCGTCTCTTTTCGCGTAATGCATCGTATTTGTGGAACAGGGTTCGTCCAAATTTTCGGGAGAGAACCGTGCTTGGTGCCACGGAACTTGACAAGTATGATGATACAACAGACCGAATCGTGTCATTGCCTGCCCAGCCTGCACCCTTTCGGTGTCTTCACAGCCACACAGAGAATTGTATGCTTCCCGCTGGCTAAGAATCAACTTGGTGGCACGTTAGTACCCAAAGGAAGTAGGTAGTATTGTTCCTCGACATGGATGTGGGCGGTGAGATGCTGCTCGAATACTACTAGGTAATGGCGGAGACCAAAAGACTGCGGCATATTCACCTGGGCAAATTCCAAAAGTCACACTCAGTTTTTCGCGCGGCAATTCTTGCGCTCTATGTTCAACTAACTCGATGTCATTGGTATTGATACAGCTCATCGAGCAGATTGTGCCCAATTTAGTCAATCCGTTTCAGGCATCATGTTCTTGTTTTCCTACTTTGCGTAGATGTAGTCGAGATTCTCACCTTCCCTCTTCTTGTCCTTCTTTGCGTATATGTAGTCAAGACTCTCATCTGCCCTCTTGTCCTTCTTTGCGTAGATGTAATCTAGGTTCTCGTCTGCCCTCTTCTTGTCCTTCTTTGCGTAGATGTAGTCAAGGTTTTCATCTGCACGCTTCTTGTCCTTCTTTGCGTAGATGTAGTCGACATTCATCTCGTCACGCTTGGCGGGCTCAGCCACGAGGTCTTACATCTTTGTCAGTGAAATGTGGCCATGGACAGAAGACATGACGTTGGGCCAGAGGACCAACCTCCGGACACGGGGACGGCAAGGGCCGAAACCGAGCATGCAGCCATGGCGACAGCAACGAGAGTCTGTGTGAACCTCATGATGGTGCGATTCGATGGAGATCTGGAATTTTGTGTCGGGCTTATGGTGTTAAGCTGTTGTTGCCTCTGCACACAACTGGGAGAGAATGTCAGACGGGTGCGCAGTTTACGCCATGGCGGGCAATGCATGCTACGATATATATAAATACATGAATTCGGATCATAAACACAAGAGAAGCCCCTGAGAGGACTCGGACAATCGGGTTTGCTCCAGACTGATCGCTTGATCGGGCCATTCAAAGTACCGGAGTCTACGGAGTTGGCATTTAGTTTTCATCTATTCGTATGCATCCACTTCAGAGGGCAATCCCCAACTAAAGTTTGACAGAGGCACCGAGCATGATATGAGCGAAAAGGGGCCAGGATAGCCAAGCAAGCCCGACGTGGCTGGCTCGGGGGTGGAGTGGGACTTCCCCATTAAATGGCGAGTAAGTACATTCTGACTCGGGCGGGCTCATTTCAGGATGTTCAGGGACATTAACATGTGCATGCATAATGAAGCTTTTTGACATGCTGTGTTTCAATTTTGGTGGTCTGTTCTACAGGGCGCCATGGTGGATTGTGTGGTTGGACTCCAAGGTAATGTACGCCCAGACAGTGCCAAAAATGTGGAACTGTTAAGTTTTGGAAGCACAATGACATCTGCTTGATACCTAGGTATGTGATTTGCTAATCAGTCAAAGCACCCGATTCAACACAAGCAAGCATCGCCATCATAAGAGATGAGTAGTAGTTCGCTGCTCTCGTCATAAGGAATTACGGCCAAGTTCTCAAGTGTTAGACTATGTGTCCGTCTATTGTGATGTAGTATGAGAGAGTTCATTGACAATAGTTAAATAATCCAGAGGGCCGCCACACAGGGAGACCGGACAATTTGAATTGGCAATTTTTCACCACAACTGATTGTTGTAATCCTGGGCCCAGTGTGGTTCATACCAAGTGCACACAGACCAGTCCTAGGTGGTGCCGGATGTGGGAGGCCAGATAAGGATTAGATGTGGAGCAGGGAAGACAGCCTGAGGTCCCTGTTCCTCCGGATGAGGTGTCAGTAGCTGAGCCATGCGGCTCATGTGAGCTATCAGTGGGTGGCCGGGTGGCTTGGAGGACACAGAAAACAGACACGAAGTTCCTGGTCGGTGAGGTAAACAAACTTGAAGGGCATCCCGACGATAAGCGAGACCTCAAACGTTGGAGGCGTGGCACATGATTGCTTGCCGGGAAGGCAACAAGGCAGGCGGAGAGGAGAGAGGGGCAGTTTTCCCCGATTCCCCGATTCCGATTCCCCGCACCGGTCTCAACCGTGGAAGAGTGGGGCGGGTGGGGCACAAGAGCGGAAACTCCAGATACATCAGGGGGGAAGGGGGGTAGAAGGCAGAGAGGCATACTGAGGCTATACTAGTATACTGGTGATGTAAAACGGGGCAGAGGTTGGCAGTGCGATCTATGAGGCTGAAAGTGACAGGAATGACAGGTTGAGCCAGCTGCCCCATTGGTTGTTCTACTTGTGCATTTTCCACGAGGTCGAGAAGCTAGGGTACGGTACTGTAAGTCTGTACTTGGGTACGGAGTGCCTCCACCCACCACCCACACGATAGACGGATGCGGGGAACCTGGACTGGCAGACTGCATGTACAACACGAACTGGATCCGTCAACCGTAGATGCGGTCAACCGTAATTGTATCGACGGGCAAACCAGAGTAAATAATGAGCAGGACAGTCAAGAGAGATGACCCTGCAGACATGTGTATTTACAGGTGTTTTAAACGTGGATTGTGACGAGTTGATGTTTGTGCTGGTGAGCACTAACCTCCAAGTCCTCAACTGTTCTAAGTAGTACCAGACATGGATGCATCCCCTGCCCAGACGCAGGTGGTACTAGTAGTAGTAAGCCGGCAAGAGATGGCATCGTGAGCATGCTCGTGTAGTACGTGCCAGCAGGAAGACTATCTATTATAATTCCGTTATGTAACTATCGCTGCAAGGGCTCTCCACGGGCTCTCCACGGGCTCGGCTGGTCGTGGCCCATGGCGTGGCTTAAACCTGGGGAAGCCGAGCCTCAAGAGCTAGCTCGACGTCTCCCTTTGCTGCTGCCATTCCTGTTAATCCCTTGGGCTCCTTCCTCCGTACACGACCTGGAATTCCATGGAGACTCCTGATTGACTGACTGGTTTTCTACTGCGTCAAGTTGACCACCCGCGTACCGTACTACTGTACACTGCACACCACCATCAACACCACATCGCCACAAGTTGACGTTGACTTGGGTGATAGTCAAGTCACCCCAGGACAGACAGACCCGGGGTTAACATCGTTGATCTGCCCCCCTGCACCACCACGGCACTAGCTACCACCACCCATTGCCGTCCCTACCTTGATTTTCTCTCTTTTCTTGCCCGATATATCCACCACTCTCTGCCAGCCCGGGACAGGCCCGCCCCCAAAGGTTGTCAGCCGTGCAATTGGCCCAGCCCTGCCAGCCCTGCCAGACCAAAGAATGCTGCTGCACAGGACCCCGCTCCCCAGCCCGGCCAGGGGAAACTCTATGCCACTTGGCGCCATCTCTGCAGCGCTGTCGGCCACACGCACGCTGGCCAGGGCCCGCCAGCGGGCAGGGTCCAGTCAGTCCCTCCTGCACCACGATGCCGGCCTGCCATCCCGAGCACGCCCTCGCGCCCACCACCTCCGGCCGAACCCCGAGCCCGCCAATGCTGGCCCCAGGAACGCCCCGCGGGACGGCATCGACACCGGCTGTGCACTTGGGCCGCTGACACGCTTACGTTCACACTCACACTTACACTTACACCCAACCTCAAACTCACAATATCTGAGGCTCTCGTCGTCACTGGCTACTGCTACTATATCCAGGCCCTCGCCCGCAGGAACCTCTGTGAATAATTGTGAGAACAGCACATACAGGCGGGGCCCAAGTACGACGTCACTATCACCACGGCTGCCACGACCAACAACAGCAACAACAACAACAACATCCTCATCTTCACCCTCATCCAGGGCCCTTCACTCGTCAGCCTCACCGCCCGGCATGTACACCACATCCTTCGCCTTCTTCGAGTCCCTCGGGGAGGCGGGCATCAGCCATGTCTTTGTCAACCTGGGGTCCGACCACCCCAGCATCATCGAGGCCATGGTCAAGGGCTCGCGCGAGAAGAACCCAAATTTCCCCAGGATCATCACATGTCCCAACGAGGTATGTTGTCGTCGTGACTTTGATCTTGAAGTTGAATAGGTACACCGTCATGCTGACCACCAATAACAAACATCCAGATGGTGGCCATGTCCATGGCAGACGGCTACGCCCGCCTGACCAACAAGCCGCAGGCCGTCATCGTGCACGTTGACGTCGGCACCCAGGGCCTCGGCGCCGCCGTGCACAACGCCAGCACGGGCCGGGCGCCGATTCTGCTGTTTGCGGGCCTGTCGCCCTTCACCATCGAGGGCGAGATGCGCGGCTCGCGCACAGAGTACATCCACTGGGTGCAGGACGTGCCCGACCAGAAGGCCATCGTCTCGCAGTACTGCCGCTACTCGGCCGAGCTCAAGACGGGCAAGAACGTCAAGCAGATGGTCAACCGCGCTCTTCAGTTCGCCCGCTCGGCGCCCCAGGGCCCCGTCTACCTGTGCGGCGCCCGCGAGGTCATGGAGGAGGACATCGAGCCCTACAGCGTGGACCCCAAGTTCTGGGAGCCGGTCGAGCTGGGCGGGCTGCCGCCGCGGGGCGTCAAGGACATCGCCGAGGCGCTGGCCGGCGCCAAGCAGCCGCTGGTCATCACGGGCTATGCCGGGCGTAACCACGCGTTTCCGGAGCGGCTGGTAGCGCTGGCCGACGCCGTGCCGGGCCTGCGCGTGCTGGACACGGGCGGCAGCGACATGTGCTTCCCGGCGTCGCACCCGGGCTGGCTGGGCCTGCGGTTCGGCCGCGAGGACTACATCAAGAGCGCCGACGTGATCCTGGTGCTGGACTGCGACGTGCCGTGGATCCCCACGGGGTGCAAGCCGCGCGCCGACGCCCGCATCTTCCACGTCGACTGCGACCCGCTCAAGCAGCTGATGCCCGTCTTCTACATCGACGCCCTGCAGCGGTACCGCGCCGACAGCCTGCTCTCCGTGGACCAGCTGATCGCGCACCTGCAGACCAGCGAGCCCACGAGGGCCCTCCTCTCGGGCCCCGAGGCCAGCGCCCGCGCCGAGGCCCTGCGGGAGAGCCACGCGCAGCGGCTGAAGGAGATCGACGCCAAGGCGGTGCCAGCAGGCGACGGGCAGTTCGGCACGGGCTACCTGTGCAAGAAGCTCAAGGAGCTGTGCCCGCGGGACACGATCTGGGCGATCGAGGCGGTGACCAACACGGCGTTTGTGCACGACAACCTGCAGCCCGAGGACCCGGGCTCGTGGATCAACTGCGGCGGCGGCGGGCTCGGCTGGTCGGGCGGCGGCACGCTGGGC
Organism: Diaporthe batatas; assembly: GCF_019321695.1. Taxonomy (NCBI): domain Eukaryota; kingdom Fungi; phylum Ascomycota; class Sordariomycetes; order Diaporthales; family Diaporthaceae; genus Diaporthe; species Diaporthe batatas. The sequence continues at coordinate 91,426 of NW_025408577.1, forward strand.
ATCAAGCTGGCGACGGACGTCGAGCACGGCGGGCCCGGCAAGGGCAAGTTCGTGGTGCAGATCGTGGGCGACGGCACGTACCTCTTTAGCGTGCCCGGGTCCGTGTACTGGATCGCGCAGAGGTATGGCATCCCGGTGTTGACTGTTGTGCTGAACAACAAGGGTGAGTTTTGTGTTCTTTCTTTCTTTCTGTCTCTCTCCTTGTTTATTTCTCTCCCTCCCTTTCCTTCTCCCTCTCAACCAACCTCCTCCCAAACCTCACGCGGTGAGGTATACATCATGGATCATGGATGATGGTGGCATCTGAATCAGGGTAGATGGATGAATGTTGCTAACTGTCTATCCACACACACAGGATGGAACGCCCCGCGCAACTCCCTCCTGCTGGTGCACCCTGACGGGCTGGGGTCCAAGGCGACCAACGAGGAGATCAACATCTCGTTCGACCCGGTGCCGGACTACTCGGGCATCGCCAAGGCGGCGGCGGGCGGCAAGCTGCACGCGGCCAAGGTCGACAGCGCGGCAGACCTGGACGCCGTGCTCAGGGAGGCCATCGAGAGCGTCAAGAACGGCCAGCCTGCGGTCGTCGACGCCAAGGTGCTCAAGGGGTGCTAGGTTCAAATGTTGGGTGGTTGTGGTGGTGGTGGTGGTGGTGACGAAGGGAAAATGAGTTCATGTTTTATTCTGTGGTTGTTACATCTCATCAACTGATCTAGATGTACTCTACCCTGGTCCCGGTCTGTCTCTGCCAGTGTGCAACTGTAAGTGAGACTTGTGCCACGCTGAACATGCGGTAGTAAGGCTTGTGGTTGGGGCCCTCGGAGTGGCCACACCATAGACCAAATCGTATCCAGTTTGCACAGCATCTCATGTGCTGCTTCTAGGTGGCCGTGCTGAGCACGGAGGTGCATTCCTGGGAGCTACCTGTAGACAGAGCTGGCACTTGAATGCTGGGGGCCAGACTGTGTGCGTGTTGCTGGCCAGCTTGTATTGCAAAGAATGATGATATCCCATTTGTGCTCGACCGATTCACTTCTGGGCACCCGGATGTCCTCTACCTTGCAGGCTACCTGGGTACCAGTATAGCAGGTGCCGTGCTACTTGATATGCTAGTATGTATATAGCCAGCACAAGACTGCATAAGTACCACGAGAAGATCGACACGCCTCCCGACAGCTGTCTTATCAGCACTTCAGGGAGGACTTGAAGAGGACCTCTCAACAACGAGCACACTGCCAGTGACTGCATAGGCTGGACACCACCTGGGCAGCCAATTACTTCAGTCAAGATATCCCTTGTCGGGTAATTAACACAAAGCACGAGGTGGGATCCCGGAAATTCCGCAACAGCACCACAAGCACGCTGGCATCAATGTCAGGGCCGGCTGTTATCGCAGAGCAGCATTGAACGTTGGACAGGCCGGGCTGTTTGGGTCGCCACCCACGGGCCCAAGGCTGCAGGGGCTGCAGCCGCATCAGGACTAAGAAATAGACCTGATGATCTCTGCGGGTGAGCGCTGCTGCAGGTGTGTGGCTGGCTGCGTGGCTTGGGTTGCTTTTTTCTCTTTTGGCGTCTCCATGTCGGCTGGTCGGGTGTCTGCCGGTGCCGGGTCAGCTCTGGCTGCATGTCTGCATTCTGCTGTGACAGCAGGTACTTGTTATTAGGGGAGAGGCAAGAGGGTGTGAGGAGGAGCTGCAGGGAGCTTGGGCCAGTCGTGGGCATTGCGGGGGGGGGGGGGGAGGAGAAGCGGAGGAGGAGGGGCAGGTGTCAGCCTGTGGGATTGTCTGGGCGGTCAAGCTTGTGCTCCGTACTGAGTAACGTAAAGTGATCAATCAGTAAGATGACTTATTATACCCAGCTGGGCTTGAACCGCATCTGGCCATATCATGTTGTGTTTACTGTGGCGCGTGGAGAGACCGAGTATGTCTGGTTTGTGTAGCCTAAATGCTGTCGTGCCTGTCGTGTTAGTCCTCGATGCATCGATGCTTGACCCCATACGCAGTACCTAGGTACTCGGTCGATACTCAATCTCAATTATTACCATCCTTGATCCTCGCCGCAATAATCGAGCTGCAGCAGCCCGGCTCCGCTGCCCCAGCAAGTTGCACCACCGATCAAGTGTCGTGCTGTCTGTCGTGTTGTTTTAATTATCAGCCCATGGTACATTGAATGAGATGATCTACCATTTTGATAAAGTGCACACCTAATCACGCCAGCCAAAGTCAAATTGCCAATTTGCCCCTCTAAGCCGCTACTGTCGATGTCGACGGCCCTCCTCCGTTCCCGTCCACCGTTCCCGTCCACCGTCCAACAGTGCACCTGCTGCCGTGGTGGCCCGGGATACCTGGGCACCTACTTAGTCTAAGTAGGCTACTACAAGGTCCAGAGCGGACAAAGGGAAAGCAGGGAAGGTGTGTACTGTAAGCCGTAGTCCCTCGGCTCTTTCTGTTTTGATCATTGCCTGCCATTACCTTGCTGTCTGTCTCCTCATCCTCGTTCTTGAATTTTATATTTTACATTTTTATTTTTCTTATTCTCATTGCCAGTATTACTAGTAGTACCACCAAAACACTCGGCTTCTCGCCCTCTGTTCAAGTTACTTGGCCGACTCGGGCGGGTCCCTAAGGCTTGGCCACCTGCCCACCTGCCCACACTTGCCCACACTATCCCACAACCCACATGCACCTTCCCAACCCCCACCCCACCAAATCTAGTACTCCCAGATACGGCATCAGGTGCGACGGCAAACTGCAAAACTGCAACTGCCTCCACTCGTCCACAACCACGACCACAGCCCTGCACCTGCACCTGCACCTGCACCTGCGCCTGTGTCTGGGCCTGGCTCTGGCCCCCTGCCCTGGTCCCGCCTCGGCTTCGTTTTTCCAGTCCATCCCAAACAATCAGGGTCTCGACTCCACTAGGCCTTGTCTCTCTCTCGAGTCTCTCTCGTGTCTTCGTGACCCCTCGACCTCTTTTTTTTCTTCTTCTTTCAATTAATGCCCTGGCTTCAATCTCCTCGCCGCGTCCAACCAACCTTGGAACCCTGACTGCAAAACACAGTTTCGCCAATCCACAAGGCAAAAGCGGTCGGTAGATCAAAGGACGGGCGACATCGACAGAACCACGAGACCATGAGCAGTCCTGCTTCGATATATTTATCACGAAGCAGGAAAAGAGACCAACCGCCCTGGCCCTCCTAGTTCACCACCATACACGACACGCCACTTTGATTTTGTGCCCACGGTACCCCTCGACGAGACTATTCCACCACGACTGGACAGTTCGATCCACGAGCCTCGGCAACAAGGTCACAGGGTTATCAGCTGGCAGCCTGGCAGACGAGCCAAGGAGGAGACGAGGGCAAGAAAGACAGACAGACAGAAAAAAAGGAAGGGAGAGGAGACGGAAGGAAAGGTGGGACAGCTTAGCGCTGGACAACACGGAAGCCCTCGCCACGATCTAGACCACGTCCAACACCGTATTCCAACCCGCTCGGACAAGATATATATACAAGAAGAAAAGGTGGCCCACTTCGCTGTCGCTGCCCCCGGTCGACTGAGATAAAAGCTGCGCGTTTGTTGCCGGCCTTTGCCGACTCGATAACACGGCCGCAGAGGAGGAACAACAAGAAGAAGAAGGACAGGATATCAGCCATGTCGCCAAACCCGCAGGACGGCGGGGCACCACCCAACCACGAGCACGATCACGAGTCCAGCGGCAGCTCCGTCCCGCAGTCCCCTCCGCCGCCGCCCAAGCCCTCGACCGACCCCGTCCTGGTCATCCAGCCGCCCCGCCTCGACCTGCAGCCCATCACCTCACCGCAGCTCAACGCACAGCCCGATGACATCTTCAAGGTCCCGGCACTGGCCGCCCTCAAGCTGCTCAGCTCCGGCGTCGAGGCGCTCGTGCGCATCACCGGCGACATCCCGCCCACGCCCCCTCCCATAACGCCCCACATCCCCAACATGAGGAGCATGCAGGCCGAGAAGGAGAGCATCGTGCGCAACTACTCCGAGAACAGCCTGGCCCGCCTGCGCGACCAGGAGCTGGAGCTGGCCCGCCATGTCCAGGACGCCGGCCACACCCCCGGCCCGGCGGCCACCCTGCCCGACGACCACCAGGGCACCACCTCCCCGCCTTCTTCCCAGCAGAGCCCGGCGGGGCCCGTGCTGGCCGTCCCGAAGCCGACCAGGACGGCCGCCCTCTCGGTGCCGGGCCTCCACGCGCCGGCGCCACAGCCCATCGACGGGGTGCGCCTCCGGCCGACGCCCAGCCCCGAGCCCAGCAGCTTCGTGCCGCCACCGCCGCCGTCGTCGACGCCGGAGCCGTACGTGGTGATCGGGGCCAACAGCCAGCCGCTCAACATGCAGCACAATGCCATCACGCGCAAGTTTTACAGCAAGAAGCCGCCGCCGATCGGCATCAGCGACTACCTGCTGCGGATCCACCGGTTCTGCCCCATGAGCACGGCGGTGTACCTGGCGACGAGCCTGTACATCCACCGGCTGGCGGTGGACGAGCGGGCGGTGGCGGTGACCAAGAGGAACGCGCACCGGCTGCTGTTGGCGGGGCTGAGGGTGGCCATGAAGGCGCTCGAGGACCTCAGCTACCCGCACGCCAAGGTGGCCAAGGTGGGCGGGGTCAGCGAGGTGGAGCTGGCGCGGCTCGAGATCAGCTTCTGCTTCCTGTGCGGCTTTGAGCTCGTGGTGGGCGCGGGCCTGCTGCAGGACCACTGGACCAACATGAAGAACGGGGCCGACCTGAGCAGGATAGGCGCGGGCGGCGGCGGGGGAGGGCCAGGGCCGCAGGCTGGGAGGATGCCACTACCCGGCCTGAGCCTGGCGAACCTGCCCAAGCCGAGGAACCCGCCACCCCAGGCGGTGGTCGAAGGATGATAATTGATCTATGGGTGGGTGGGAGGAGGGGGGAGTACATAACCGACCATATTGGAGGACCGTCATCGTCATCGTCATCGTCATCTTCTCACATCTATTACTGCATTGGGGGCCGCCTTCTTGGAGCGAAGCGTCACGGTTCATGTTTTATTGTGTGTGCCTTAACGGGGTGTTTGTTGTTGGACCTGGGCATGTTCATCTGTCATCTGTTCGTGCTCATCTCATCTACTCGGGGCGGCATGATGTTTGCATTGGCACGGAGGGACACACGAGCAGCATTCTTGTTACATATACATGCATATACCTAGCTACCTACCTACTTACGTACTTACCTACTCAAATCACATATATACACGCAGCCATCAATGTCAACGTGCATAGGAGGGGGATGAGATCCTGTAATTTGTTTGACATGTGAGTTCTCGGTTGTAGCGTCTGGGGTAGCTTGCCCATGTGGTTGGTCGTCCATGGGCACCCAGGGATTTAATTCTATATGATTTGCAGCGTGCATGCTGTGTGTGGTATAAGTGGTATGTATCTACTAGTATGGAAAATACCAACTGCAGGAAGCAAGGCAGGGGGCCACACTGGGACGGACCCTGAACCAACCTCGGCTGGCTCCGAGTTCTGGCTGTGTCGATCAACTGCAGGCCAGGAGCGGGGAGCTCCCAGTGCGGGGCACGAATGACAGCTCTCTCTGCTGTCTGGTGGTCTGCTTCCTCCCGACGATAACCACCCCTCCGTTGCGTTATCATTGCTCTATCTAAGTACCTACCCCAGCCGAGCACATCCAACCTGCCCTGCCTCCATGCGACCCTTTGTTGCCCTGCGATCGCCACACATTGCAGCAGCATACAAGAGAGCAGCGACACCACCCACGACCCTCCCGGCCGTAGCCAGTCTCATCGTCCTCAACAGTGCTGGCCGATATTCCTCGTGCGACTCCTGGTCACGTCTCAGACCTCCCTGCCGTCGATTCACGACCTCGACAACACGCCTCTTCCGACCTTCCACAACGACACCTCAGCCCCAGCCTGTCGCGATGGCGCCCTACGAGGAGACCTTGAAGGGCAAGTACCCTGGGACGCTCCACGCCAAGCGGGTCACCGAGTACATCCAGTCCAAACTGCCCGGCGCAACGAGTGGCGTCATCTATCTCGAGGGCGGCAAGACGAGGATGATTGAGGACTGTGACCAGGAGGAACACTTCCGGCAGCGGCGGTACTTCTACTATCTGACGGGCTGCGACCTGCCCGACTGCCACTACACCTACGACATCGCCTCTGGCCAGGCCACCCTCTTCGTGCCGCCCGTCGACCCCGAGTCTGTCGTTTGGTCCGGCCTGCCGCTGAGCCCCGACGATGCCCTCCAGCAGTACGACGTCCACCACGCCGCCCTCACCACCGACGTCAACGCCACCCTCGCCCGCCTGGCCAAGGACAGCGCAAAGACCGTCTTCGCCATCCCGGGCCAGGTCTCGGACCACATCACCTTCCTCGAGTTCGAGGACAAGAACCTGGCCGTCCTCAAGGAGGCCATCGAGTACTCCCGCGTCGTCAAGTCCGACTACGAGGTCGCCCTGATCCAGAAGGCCAGCGACATCTCCTCGGCCGCCCACCGCGCCGTCATGGAAAAGGTCCGCCACGCCCACAACGAGACCGAGCTCGAGGCCGTGCTGCTGTCGCACTTTGTGTCCCGCGGCTCCAAGAACCAGGCCTACAGCACCATCGTCGCCAGCGGCCGCTCCGCCGCAACGCTGCACTACGTGCGCAACGACCAGCCCCTGGCCGGCAAGCTGAACCTCCTCCTCGACGCCGGCTGCGAGGTCGCCTGCTACGCCTCCGACATCACCCGCACCTTCCCCATCGGCGGCAAGTTCACCCGAGAGAGCCGCGCCATCTACGACATCGTCCTCAAGATGCAGCTCGAGAGCATCGCCATGCTGCGCGAGGGCGTCAGCTGGGACGACGTCCACGCCAACGCCCACCGCGTCGCCATCGACGGCCTCCTGGCCCTGGGCATCCTCAAGGGCGGCGGCAGGGACGAGATCTTCGCCAGCAAGGCGAGCGTCGCCTTCTTCCCGCACGGCCTGGGCCACTACATGGGCATGGACACGCACGACACGGGCGGCGACCCGGACTACGCCGACCCGGACCCCATGTTCCGCTACCTGCGGAAGCGGGGCACCCTCCCCGCCGGCAGCGTCATCACCGTCGAGCCCGGCATCTACTTTTGCAAGTTCATCATCGACCCGGCGCTGAAGGACCCGGCCACGAGCAAGTACATCGACGCGGGGGTGTTGGAGAGGTACTGGGACGTCGGGGGCGTGCGGATCGAGGATAATGTGCTTATTACCAAGGATGGGTGTGAGAATTTTACGAGTGTTGTTAAGGACCCCGAGGAGCTCGAGAGGATCATCTCGTCTAGTTAGGTGTGTGTGTGTGTGTGTGTGTGTGTGTGTGGTAAAGCGGCAGCATAGCATGTCTGGATTGATATGGAATAACTACCACATCCCACCACCGCTGCCATTTGATGTTTTGCCCCCTGGCGTGATTTTGTGCTAGCCCGCCTTGCCTGAGCGGCTGGGTGCGACAACATTGTAGTATCGAGGCACCGAGCGACGGTCAGGCACGAATGCACGTTTTCACGTGCCTCAAGGCGAGGCAATGCAGCCACGGTATACAGGCGTACCCTCACTCAGGCTTTGCAAGGCTTGCTGGTGGCTTCCATTAATATCCAGATGCTGAGATGTCGATTGCCGCCCGGCCGGTGCTAGAGTCCTTCCTTGGTGTGCAAGTCCTCGGTGTGGGGGGATGCGGTCACTTGAGCCCGGCCCTCAAGTGCTGTCATTGTAGAGATGGTTGGATATTCATCTTGTTGACATTACTCCTCAACTTATCCTCGTCAAATATTTCCACCAGATGTATGTTTGTCATCAAAAACGGTATACACGCATCTCAAGCAAGAGTCCGGGGGTTGGTCGCACATTGCTGTCAGGGCATTTCATCTCGTTGGAACATTCCTTCAGTTGTAAGTAGGTAGAGGGTCGCAGCAGCCAGCTGTGAATACATTCAGCCTGTCGTAAACGTGGTTGCGTAGGGCCCCTTCATACAGTGGCTGTCATATACATTCAAGTTGTCGTTCCTTGTACGATTATACTTAAGTACTTATGACCTATACAATTTGAATTCAGCCCTGAATTGTCTAGTTATTGCCCTGTGAATACCCCAACTCTCATACTTAATCTCGAATCTTGCTGCCCAGTCATTTACGAGGGAAGTACTCGGAGTCACCAGCTCCAGTGCCCGATTCACTGCTCCATGCCTAATGATGTTTGTGAAGTGGAACGCACAGTGAGGTACAGCTCCTTCCAAATGATGATTCATAAGTGCCACTCGACTTATAAAAACCATAATAATTCAGTCCCTCTCTCCTGAGTGGCAAATGGGCCGAGGGGGAGGCCAGAAATATAAAAGAGGCTCATGCTGGCTTTGCGTGCGCGGCCTGGTCGTAATAAGTATTTTCGAGACCACCAATCAAAGCTTAATCCCCATGGAGAAGGTAGACGTCCGGAACGGACCGCGATAAGATGTTTGACCCTGGCCTATCATCACCGAGGCATTGATCCCAGGATGCGACGTGGTTGAGGTTCTGTTAGCTAATAACCGAATTTCACCATTTCTACGCGATCTGCCGTGACGGCGCGAATCCCGCGCAACCCACCCGACTTAACAAGTGATAAGTCCTTTTTATAGCCACGCCGGATGCCCTGGGAATCCGGAAATCCCTCATTGGGGACGATTCCGTGCATGAATACATACAGACTCTATCTCCGTAACGTGTAAACCCTGCCGCGTTTATTCCGTCTCTCAATGCAGCCAGCCCCCGAGAGGGAGAATCGCGTGCTCGGCCCAGGGGGGGTTGGTGCACTTATGCAGCCCCGATACCATACCAGGGCAGTTGTATCATCCTCTCAGCGGATGCCGACATTGTTATCGTGCTGCTCAGGCTGCATGAAGCCAAACCTACCTGGGTTGATAGCAACCATTTCTGAGATATTGGTACGGCACAGTGGAGATAGGCAAAGACTATTTATCTTGGAATCGGGATTTCTGCGGCAAAATGTAGATGGCATGGGCCCGAAGGTCAATCCGGCCAAGTCCTCATAAGGGGAAGCCATCTTGGTCCATAATGGAGCAGGCGAAACAGGCTTTCTCAGCTTTTCGTCTGCTGTCGACGTCAGTGATTACAAGCCCCTAAACAAACCCTCCCTCGTATGCCCTACTTGTCTATGCCTGTGTGTACTTTTGTGTCTGAGAGATACTTACACAGTCGCTACTGACACCATGGTATCATGGAGGAAGCCTTTCAGCGGCCGAGAAGGCGCAGATGTTGCCACGGCGGACAGCGCGAGCCAGATCTCCGACGGCAGCATCACCTATGTCGGGGAGAAGGGAGGCAACAACGCGGGCGCGACGTACCAGGAAGCATCCGGTGCTCCGGTTGAGAGCCAGTCTCCCCTCGGCTACGCTGTTGGGCCTGTTACCATCCTGCTGTTGAACATCAGCATGATGATCGGCACCGGAATCTACTCGACACGTAAGATACGCCTTTGTGACCAACTGGAGCATAAGCCTGCACGGGTGTCCGCTAACATACTTTGTTCCAGCCTCCGCCATCTTGTCAGGAACTGGGTCGGTTGGTCTGAGCTTTATCTATTGGACCATAGGCTTTTTGGTAAGGCTCTCAGTTCTTTCTGGTAGTGTCATTCAAAGCTGATGTGTCTCTTCGACCAGGTCTGCATCGCCTCCGGCTCAGTGTACCTCGAGTTCACCGCATACTTCCCCAGCCGCTCCGGATCTGAAGTGGTCTTCCTAGAACAGGCCTATCCTCGTCCGATGTGGTTCTTCCCGACAACCTTTGCCGTTCAAAATGTCATACTTTCGTTTGCCAGCAGCAATGCCATTGGTAGGACCATCTGTAGCAGACCTTGGGCATAGTTCACCACAGCTGACCGCACATGCTGGCAGTATTATCTAACTACTTGTTTGCCATTGCTGGTCATAAGGGTACCGACTGGCAGGTGAAAGGTGTCGCGTTGGCCGGCTACACTGTTGCGACCCTATGTGAGACGTCCCTCTCGCCGCTGTTCTTTGATCCGGTGTAAACTGACAGGCTCGCCGCACAGCCTTGACCTTCAACACGAAATATTCATACTACTTGTCCAATGCGATTGGACTCGTCAAGATTTGCACCTTACTCTTCGTCATCATCACTGGCTTTGTCGTCTTGGGTGGAAATACCAAGATCGAGAACCCGACAGCGAATTTCAAAAACGCCTTCCAAGGAACTGAGAACGCTACGGCTTATGGCTTGACCAACGCGCTTTACAGGATCATCTTTTCATACGGAGGATACAACAACGCCTTTAATGTCGCAAACGAAGTCAAGGTATGGTGCCCTGCCGCCGAGTCTTTGACACAATGACTAATCTCTGCACACAGAATCCTGTCAAGTCACTCCGCAAGTATGCATTCCTGGCCCTCTTCACAGTCTACGTCCTCTATATGTTTGCCAATGTGGCGTTCTTCTCCGCCGTGTCCAAGTATGACCTGGTCAACTCGGGTACCACAGTTGCCACCTTGTTCTTCAAAGGCGTGTTAGGAGACAGCGGGGCCGTTCGTGGACTTAACTTCCTCGTGGCCTTGAGCGCATTTGGGAATATTATTGCAGCCCTCTTGGGCTCATCGCGGATGATAAGGGAATGTGGCAGGTAAGCACAGCAATTCGTCGCATGTGATACTGCACAACAACGATCTGACATGAGTGGACCCGGGCTCGCAGACAAGGTGTTCTTCCGTGGACCAAGTTCTGGGTCACTACCAAGCCATTCGGCACACCGATTGGGCCTTATTTTGTCAAGTGGGCTCTCACTGCTCTGATGATCCTCGCGTTGCCCTCGGGTGATGCATTCAACTTCGGTGAGTCCATGTCTCCGGACATGTCTCTGTGCCCTTGATCAAACGCAAATATGTGCTGAACCGTCCGCAGTGAGTGACTTGGCGATCCTCCCGACGGCCGCCTTCAACGTGGCGATGGGCGTTGGTCTGTACGTGGTGCGATGGCGACGAAAGCGTGCAAACCTGCCGGAGCCCGAGTTCAAGGCGTGGCACGTCGTGGTCATTTTCAACATCCTGGTGCAGCTCTATCTCCTAGTCATGCCGTGGTACCCTCCCGAAGGTGGCCAATATGCCGGTGACGTGAGCTTCTGGTATGCCACTTACGCTGTTACCGGCGTCGCGATGTAAGCATGAAACCGTCCAGCCGCTTCAATATTGACCGTGCCAAGCTGACTGGCTAATCTCTCTCATCAAGTCTCGTTACTTGCGGCGTCTACTACTGGTTCTGGGCCAAGTTGATCCCTAAGTGGAGGGGATACCAGCTCCGGCAGGTGGTGATTAAGCTCGACAATGGAGCGCAGACCCACGAGATCAAGAAGATACCAAACGAGGAGCTAGCCGAGTTCGACGCAACGCACGATGCTGCCGGTCGCTTGAAGGTTACTTCCAGCGTTCTGTATGACCAGGAGAAGGGAAGCAGCGCTTCTGATGATGGCGATGGTGAAAAGACTACCTCGACGCAGAACAATGTGGCAGTCTGAGTAGCGAAAGCTTTTGATGGGGTGGTACATGAGAGCGGATGAAAGAGCGCCGTATGCATTCAAGTAGCAAGAGTCGGTAAAAATCGAATGAAGATGAGAGGTGCTTGGGCACCAGTTGCTGCCTGATGTAAATCCATGAACAACGCCTACCTAGGTACGTTATTCATGGACCTGAAAGTTACGAGTAGCTCTGAGCTGGGTCACATGCTAATAATGCACTGGTGTTGGAATTCGAGCCCTTTCTTGCTTCCGGTGGCTTGCAGCTATGTACCCTTGCAGTAAAATCGCCTTTCTAAGACAGCGAGAACGCCCAAATCAGGATCATAGACAGATTGGGCATTCTGTGTGGCAGACAATTCTTGCGGTTGCAACAGAGGCGGAGGGCCGGCCAGACACATCCCGAGAGGTCGACTGCAAGCCCGGAGATCGTCTTGGTGGATGGTCACTTAGACGGCCGATCAACATAAACACCAAGCCGTGTCCGGGATTTCCGATTGAGCCGAGGTTGCTAGAACAGACTAGATTCAAGTACACTGTAGAATCCCCCAGGGATAGCGAGGCACACAAGAAGCATGTAGTGTAGGCCGCACCCTGTCGACAATGTTGCAAGGTGTCAAGCTTGGCTTCCCGTCTGATGACTTGACTCGAATGTGTCGTTGAGGAGTCGGAGGTCAGTAGTTGGGGACTTGGTGTCGGGGAGAAAAGCTCAGATGAGACCCTGACAGTGATCAACTCGCTCGTCGTCCCTACTTTACGACGAAGGTCTTGGGACGACTTCGTGACGAAACACCCTTTTAGGATGTCCTTCCGGGATCAGCTGCTGTTAGCTGCCTAGGTAGGTAGCTCCCAAGCTGATGCTTGCCCTATAGGTCCTCGGTATAAGAACCCCCCCAGGGTTCCCGAAGCTTGAGCATGCGGCTTGGAACATCTGCTCCCCAAGTGTCCACTGATATCACCCTGCCTTTCCAACAAGCAATCTCCGGTAAACCTAGAACATTTCCTTTTTAAGAGATACTGTACAAGTAGAGGGGGATCGAAAGAAGATTAGAACCTGTGCCCCACCAGATCGTGAGCGAGCGAAGGAACCAGGATTCTGATGCGAAGCTGGTCCGCAACTGACTATGGGATTTAGGCGCTTCCTCCCTCGGGATCGGTTTCTTTTTCGCGAGACACAATTCGCGCAGGCAGGCTACATCCTGCCAGAAAAGCCGGGATGTCACCGCGCTCGGCTACCCTAGTGCTAGGGCACGCAGCTAAAACATTGCGGCCCTACCGCAGAACTCGGGTTCTACAGTTCCCTGTCTAGCTCCTGATGCTGCATAGCTCTAGCATCCTCTTGGATCCGTGGAGCCAATCGCAACTACCCCCCTTCATCTCGGACCCTCACACACCCAGAACACTGCTTTGTCATGGATTGCTTCGACGACATATCACATACTTTGTTGGAGCGATGATGCCTCGAGCTTGATCGTCTCCCAGCGCTTGCCATCGAGCAACCATGACAGAGGTCTTGCTCAGCCAAGCCATTATACTATTCATTCGAGGGCTCGTATACATAACAAGGGTTACCCACAACAGTTGACCACCGGGCACGTACAAGCGGCCTGACTGCATCCGGGATACAGCTCTTGTCGTTCTCACTGCCGTGTTAGTTATATATTCAGCCCAAAGGACGAGTTCGTTCTCTCTGTCCCACTTCGCGACTACAGGCCGTTGCATAATTACTTTATTCAAACACAAGATGAGGACGGCAGCAGTCCTTGCAATCCTCGCCGGCCGAGCTACCGTCGTGACCGCGCAGGATACACCGACTATCAAGACCACCAACGGTACACTGCAAGGGGCCAGATGCCCTTCCAATAATGTGAACGCGTTCCTGGGCATCCCCTACGCCCAGCCTCCTGTGGGCGACCTGCGTTTCGCTCCACCTCAGTTATGGAACGAGACCTACGAGAATGTTCAGGCAACGGAGCCACCACCTGCTTGTATGCAATTCAATGTGGCCTTTTCTGATCCAGGGCCACAGTCAGAAGACTGGTAGGGTCCCTTCCCTCGCCGGATACTTCCTATGCGAGACTAATTCGCATCTGCAGCCTCTTCATCAATGTCTGGGCTCCGGCCGACGCCACGCCAGACTCGAAATTGCCAGTGAAGGTGTGGCTCTACGGAGGAGGTAACGCGGCTGGCGGCATCTCGAACCCAACATATGACGGCTGCACGGCCAGTGAGAAAGTGATCCAGGTGTCCATTGCTTACCGTGTCGGCCCTTTCGGCTTCCTCGCACTAGACAGCCTTGGGCTTCAAGGTAATCAGGGTATCCAGGACCAGCTCCTTGGACTGCAGTGGGTCCAGGAGAACATTGGAGCGTTTGGTGGGGACTCGAAGAAGGTGCTGTTGTTTGGGCAGTCAGCAGGTGCCGCCGACACGTTCATCATTAGCAGTCTACCGCAAGCCCCTTCACTTATCAGCGCCGCTATCATGCAGTCTGGGGCAGGCAGTCGGCTGTCGACCAAATCCGAAGTTCAAAACGTGACAGAGACCTTCATTAAAGCTTTGGGTTGTGGTCTGGACGATGTGGCCTGTCTTCGCGCAAGTTCCTTCGCGGTCATCAGGTCATCCAGCGGCCCAGTCAGTGGATCATCATTACCAACAATAATAGTCGACGGCACTGTTGTTCCCGCGCAGCCCCTCGAAGCAGGCCTCAAAGTTCCTGCCGTGGCAGGGTCTACCACGGACGAAGGCACCTTGTTCGTTCTCAGCCGATACCAGACCAGCGTTCTGACACTTAACTCCACGGACTATGATGGTTTCCTGACAAACAGGTTCGGGTCGCAGGCGCAGAGGGTCAATGAGACGTACCCGTTGTCGAAATATACCGGCACGCCTGGTGGCCCCGTTCTGGCAGCCATGTCTGCTGTCATGACACATGCCCAGTTCAGATGCCCAACGAGACGGTTCGTCCAGAAGGCAAGCCAAGACGGCGTGCCAGTCTGGACGTACTCTTTCAATCACACCCTTACCTGCGCGTGGTACGGTTCCATCCCAAGCTATGCTCTTGGCCTACTGGCTTCGTCCCACACTGCCGAGATCCCGTTTGTCTTCAACGGCACGAGTAACATGCCGAAGCCGAACGGAACTTGCAGCCTGTCTGCCGGAGAAGTAGCCCTCGCGGCGAAGATGCTGGGCGCCTGGGACAGCATGGCGACAAACGCGAACCCGGGCAGCGATTGGCCTCGATACAATTCAACCGGCTCGGCCGGGGTCAACGTAGTCGGCGATGACTTTACAGTAGGAACCGTGGACTACAGCATGTGCGACTTTTGGGATGAAATCCAAGCTGCCACAGCGAACGCAACATCGAGCAGTGGCACAAACGGAACGAGTTCGGGCGCTGAGCCTACACAGACATCGGCAGCAGCCTGGACATGGTATAAGGGTGGTCTGGGATCATTGGCCGTTGTTGTTGGATTGATCCTTGTGCCATTGTGGGCACTGTAAATCGTCAGGAGCAGCTGGAAGCCAATTATGGTTGGCGTAACAGTGCGGCTTCAACCCGTCCATAGCTCAGTGAACAGTAGATACAGAGCCACCGCAAATTGAACATAGCTTTACAAAAGTCCAAAGACTTTTGTTGCTCGTCGATCCATGTGCATTCGAACCGCGATGCTGCAAGTCTCAACATCCGCCTTCGCAGGTTTCAAGCTTATCGCGGGTTCAGCTGAGCCAACAGCCCAAAGTGTATATGCCATGGGAAATTTATCCCCGAGCACGAGACATCGAGCCGCTGCGAAGAGGTTTCATCAATCCCGAATAAAAAATAAACCAAAAAGCGAAGTAACGAGCAACCACTCCGCAAGGCGGGAGAGGAGGACGTCGGGGTCTACCAATAAATGATCATAGAAGTGTCGAGCTACTTCGCTGAAAACCATGTCACCTCTGCCCCTTATGAGGACGTGTCTGCCTGTGTTCTCTGGAGGCCTGGCTATCTTATCTCACATTATGGATTCAGGTATCAGTTGATGCGGCTGCCTGCAGCTTCTCTAACGTCATGCCTCACATGTCTTTGTTGGATGAATCAGAGTATTTTGTGGCCACGGTCAAAAATTGATAAAAGCATGCGCTTGGAAGTTCTCCCTCGTTCACAGCCGGTGTCTTTGTGGTGCGAAGAAGATAGTGCGCACTCGTAGTATTCCTGCCAACGATTGCCGCTATACCAATGCAACTTTTCTCAACGGTGTCTCAACTTCACTTATACCTGGGTAGGGGTCTGTTTGCTTTTTCAGAATCTCGTGTTTATTCGATTTCCTTCCGAGTATTTAAACCGGTTTTGATCCCACACCTCCGAGGTATCGCTTTCACAGGTGATTCGGCGGACCGCTTTTGATGTCTCCATCACACTCTTAACGGAAAACCATGTTTTGAACAATTCGAACAACACGATGGCTCAAGACACTATATGCACGTAAAAACCAGGTCACCCTAGAATTACTCGCAAGCCGGTGCCCCGCTACCAGTGTTGACGCCGTTTCGGTCACAGCAATGTCCCGCAACCTGTCGTGCGAACGTGTTAGTGTGTGCCTTGGGCCCTCCATAGGAAGACTAGAAACACCCAGAAAACTTACGTCGCCTCCGCTAGGTCCCAAGTAATCACAGCACAGGGCAAACCCGCCCCAGTCGGAATCGTTAGGCAGTGAGGTTGCTGATTTGTAAACACCACACGACGCGCTTTGGCGCGTTTCTACTGCCGCAGACAGAGCGCCAGTAGCAAGGGCCAGGACGGCGGCTGCAGAGAGTGTGAACTTCATGATGAGAAGACGAAAGAAATATCTTTTACTGTGTTCTTAACGTTTATTGGAAGGGAAGGTGGATCGAGTGACACCACAGGTAAGAGAAACAGACGTGTTCTATTGTCTTTATATAGGTGGTACTGGCTGCTCAACCGAGCCTTATCAACACAGCATTTTGGTCCACCTTCGCATGATAACATGCTCCGCGCGGAGAGCGCGGAGATTAAGGAGGGGGGAACACTAGTTGTGCTAGAATCCAGGATTCGAGCGTCGGCCGAAACCACCTAGGTACTTTACACCAAACGTAGAATTGTGTATGGAGAAGGACCGCCTGCAGTCGCCCCAATTTGGGTGGGTCTGCCCATGAAACTGCGCAAGACCCGCGGTCTTGGCCACCTCAAACATCATGCAGCCTCGGACAAATATAGAACCGCAGAACACCCATATTAGGGCCCGTTATCAGCAGCCCATACAAGATCGAATTCATGGAAATGTGTTTGGCGAGGCTGCAGAGGCCGGCTTCCTACGTAGTTAAGCCAAGTAGCACCCGTGTTGCTTTATGAACAGGTATATGATCTCTCATCCCTTTGTAAAGCATCGTCAACGATGCACCCATAGCCCAGTCCTGGGAAATAGCTGCCATCCGTATCAGTCTCCATTATTTTGCTGTGATCCAGCACAGCTTGAATAGCCTGACTGTAAGGATTTTCCACAATAATTGATTCGGGTGTACTTCGCTGCCTAGTTGACAACTGCTGCTCGTGATCGTAATTAAGTTGGGCCTCCAAAACCTTATCCACAAGATTTTACCACCCACTCTTACCTTGCCCAGCAGAATCGTGCCGTTCCTCGTTAGGAACCTTGGAGGATATGTACGAGGATGCAACGGTATCCCGCTAATATTGAACCAAGTTTCTAGCAGCAATCTCTCAATAATACGTTGAAGTGGTTCCCGCTTGAGTTTTGTTCAAGTGCTCCAGATGCCTTGTACATTCACACTATTCGCCCTAAATCAAAGCAACCTGGACTCCTCGGATCATTCGGCTGTGAGCATTTCAGGAGTGTAACTAGAATTGACGAAAGCGCGCGCCCATATTCCCCTCAATGTCTTACAAGGCAGAAGCTACTGCAATTAGTCGTGACCAAAATGGCTTAGCAGCGCTGCAGTACTAGTTTTGAAACTACGAGGGGCGCCTTATAAGATGTGCCTTATAGGACTTCTCTATTCCCCCCGAAACACACTGTACAGGGTTTCCTGGAAACAACATTAAACCCAGTGCTTCCATGGCGCTAGTACTGGCCTTACTCTATTTTAGTTTCTGTCAAAGCTTAAAATTGGTATAGTTCTACTTAGTACAAACAGACAGTGCTAGAGGGCACTTCAACAGTAGGGAAATGGTAGTTTAGTGAACACTAGAAAGCACTAGTTTAAACTTATTCTGATTAATTCATAGGGCTATGCTGTATGGATGCACACTAAGAAAGCATAAGACGAAATATAGTATGGGTCCACATCAGGTTTGCGAAAGAGTCCGTGACCAAAGAAGCCTCATAACGTTAGCTGTCCATGCATCTCTGTTGGCATTTGTCCAACAAGCTCCAGGATTGACAAACTCCGAATGATAGATAGCCTTTTACGACTCAAGCGGTCTGCGACTTTCTTGTCTATATAGAGGCAAATCGCCGCACCATTGGAAAATGCTGTTGATTGCCTCTTGACATCCTCTGGTACTTTGACCTCATCTGAATTCATCTCACACATGAGGCTTCTCTCGGAACCCTAATCAGTGACAATGATACACACCCTAGGACAACACGACACATAAAACAACATTGCTTTACAACAGGCGAGGTTATTACAAAGTAGTACATTTATCGTGGCTAGGCGTATCATTCATTATAACATCCACTGAGTCTATCTCACAGAGATGTCGACCACGATCGTTCCATCAAAGGGGCGGTTTGTCCGTATTTGGGTCTACCCACCCGCCGGACGAATACTCGGGCGGCGTTGATCTCCCGGCAGTATCGTTTGTGCTCTCCGGCAACGTCATTATAGGATTTGAGTCCGCCTCTACGGGACTCCGAGCCTCCATACCTGGCAGCTCGTACAGCTCCTCCTGGTACGGCCTGTCGTGGGCCCAGCTCGTCCGCGACGTATTCGTGCCTTGCCTCGCTAGTATGGGCGACGAGACGACCGAGTCTGCGCCGTACCTCGATGCGCCAGCCGTGCCGTTGCTGTACATGCCGAGCGCGTTCGACGAGGCGTAGGCGGACGCTGGCGACGGCGCCCAGGATGACTCACTGCGGAGCGTCGTGGTTCTCGACAGGCCCTGGGAGAAGCCTCTGCTAGGCAGCGTGAGTGGCGATGGCCACGCTGACAAGTCTCGTTGCGGTTGGTCGCCGTATAGTTGAAACACGGCACTGTCGCCGTTGAGCTCGCTCGGGGAGTCTGTGAGGCCGCGGTCGCCTCCTCTCCAGGCCTGGGCCTCTGCAGGGCCCGTATATATCGGCGTTGGCGGCACGACGCTTGCGCCAAACACTTGTCCCTCGTGCCCTGATACCACCCCTCCAGGTCCCGCTGGGCTGGGCAATCCCGGCGTGACGGCGCCCGGGCTGAGTAGGCCCCGATTCTGGTCCTTGTCTTTGGCTTGGGCTTGTGCTGCCGCCGCGCGTGCCTCGGCGAGCAGCAGCTTATCCTTCTTTCGTTTTGTGAAGAAAATAATCATGCATGTGATACATGCGAGCGTCATTGCACCAGCAATGCTGGACGTTATCACTCCTATCTTGGCGCTTAGCGACAGCTCACTTTCATCGTCGTCCTCTGCGTTGTCATCGTCGTCGTTGCTCTGTGCGTGTGATGTTGCTGTGGTATATGTTGATGGTGTGGTGGGTGTGGGTGTTATCGTCGTCGAGTATGTCAACACCATAGTCCCTATTGTTGTTGTGATAGTGCTGGTGACAGCCTGGTTCTTCTTTCCTTCCACGAACCACTGGGCCTCCGATACGCTCAGTGGTGTCTTGGTCTCTGAACAAGATTCCTGCATGATATCGTAGACCTCGCTCATTGTCCCGGCGCTACTCCCGATACTCCCTAGGCACCTCGCCGAATCGAGGACGAAGTCACCACTGTTGCCACAGAGGCAGTCATTCATCTCAGAAACGGTGCTCTCGGAGGAGCAACCCGAGGTATCGACTGCTAGTGTAAGGCATGACTGTGCCGAGGCGGGATATGCCGAGAAGTCGACGTCGACAGAGGCATGTGTCGGTGTGGTGAGAAGAAGGACATAGAAAATAATCGTCGACGGTAACGTATCGAGCCTCATCGTCCTTGGTTGCTATCGCCAGGCTGCTCCACCTCTTTCATACGAGTCGACTTTGCCAATGCGTTCTGACGTGTGGGCTGGGCGGCTTGCGGCGCGGTGGCTGAGAAGGGTCGACTTCTGAGAAGCCTGCACATGTGGTGAGCCTATCTCCACCCGTGAATCTCTCGGTTCCAGCTTCTCCCTCCTCCGCATAAACATCAGGGCGACCCAACAGTGGACTAGAAACGAGCGCGCGGTACCGCTAAACGGTTGAGGGCGAATAAAATGGGCTTGGAGTTGAAAATGGCAAGAGGGTCAGATGGGACGAGGGCTCGGGAGACATCTGGATCCTGGGGACGGTGACGGGAACGTGGGCAATCGTCCGAAATACAATCCATAGGATCACCCCAGTCTTTGCATCGGCGAGCACATACCAAACGAGACCCCAGCCCCACGGAGATATTGACGTCAAAGCCTTTTTTCCACGGCCTTTCCCAGGGCCCTTATCCAGTCCCACAGGCGTGGTAAACTCGCTTAAGCAGTTTGGCGGGCTTTCTTCTGGGGCAGCTTTGGAATTCCAGCACTTGGCGCCTTGCGTTTGAAACAGGCCCTATTTTCGTGTTGCGCGCGGCCGCGAGTCAACATGCCGGGAGGATGGTGCCTGGTGGCCCCTGAGCCGCAGGGTACCATTGAACTGTTCTTTATTGTTTCAGGGATGAGAGCTCTGGGCTGCCGCGTGAACGACGTGCCACTGCCTGTGGGGAGGCCGATTATATTCATGCGCAAGCACCGCCCGGAGTCTGCGGCATTGCGCCCCAGAGATCAACGTCAATAGAAGCGCAGCACAGGACCCCAGAGCCCACGAGACCAATATGTTGCTGACGGCGCATCCCGGAGGCGCGCATGTGCGACTCAGGAGGGCCCCGGGTTTGTCCCCGGTAACTGGGTGAGGTCTCCGCCACAGACAGCCTGGGAGCGATATTGACAGCCGTTTGGGTGGACAGCCCCGTGTGCTGGAACCCGAACGCGAGAGATCGGAGTGATTGGGTTCTCCGAGAGACGTGATGAAAAATTCTTCCACCTCGCTGTTGATGAAGGAGTGGCACTGTCGGCACCGCCGCCCAGCAGGCGTGATCACCACTGATTGACCGGTCCGCGGCTATCTTGGCCGAGGCGAGCCGAAGGTGCCAGACCCTCGTTCGCGGCTAACAGTATGAAGGAGCCCTAGAGGCCAAGGTTTGATATTGGAGGAACGAAGATCGCTCGCGGTTAAGTTTAACCTCGTCCAAGGTTGCTTCGGCATGTGGGTATGCCAACCCCTTAGAACCCACAGGTTTCTTCACGTCACCGGAACCATGACTCGCCCACAATCCCAGAGTTGGCAGCTTGTCTCCCTAGTAAAATGAAACAATCATGCCGCTCGTCAGTACCTGGCAAAGAAAATGACACTCAGCCTGACAAGCAGACCGGTCCCTGAAAATGGCATGTCTTAGGCTTTAAAACTTGGCTTGAAAGAGCAGGTGACATTTTGAACCCACGTGGGTGAGTGATAATCTGTATATAGTCCACCAGCATCGCGACCGAGCACGGGCCCGATGAAATCGTCGCAATCCGCCCACAATCAAATAAGTGGAGGCAAAGGGCCCGCCGATGGGGAATCTCGGAGAGGATCAGTGGAGCGAGTGCTTCAGAGACGACCACAAGACACACCCTTCATAATCCCCTGTACATCCTGTATCATCGACATCTCCTTGATTCGGGGGATTTGGCGGGATATTGTGTTGGTAAATATTTGAATATCCCGTCACCTTTGGTGATTGTGGACTACGGAGTACTCCTCGGCCGCCAAGATTGACATGTCCAGCTGAGATCAGGTTTCTGTGGGGTTCACGCCTGGGTCAGGCTGTCGAGATCACATTAGGACAAGGCTCGGTTCCACTCCAACTGCGGGCGCTAAGGAGCAGCCGGACTTCGGAAGGAAAGCCGTCGACTCGACGCCGAAGCCACCTGGGCAAGAATGACCTATCCAGGTACCTCCGTACATCTTCTGGCCTGGCAGCATGGCACTCGCTAGCCCCGAGACGCCGAGGTCGTGTCCAGCCGGCGTGGCGGAGGGAGTGGCTAGCCTAGCCGAACAGCCACTTGATCATTGACAGCTCGGAGAAGCCTATGGGATAGAGTGACACAGACTCGAGGAGTCCAAGGACGAAACAACAAGCAACTCATTACCCTACGGCAAAGAGCAGGCAAGCAGGACAAGAAGGTTTATCAAACCTCGAATGGAACCACGAGCTTTTCAGGTGCCAAAATGACACAGCACTACAGAGAATAATGTATTTACATACTCATCCAGTCTCCCGCGAATCTGCGGAAATCAACTACAATCCGAAGAAACCTACTAGTATGTCCGGGCCAAGGCGTACTTGCTGCCACTACTGCATGTGCCCTTTGCTTGGGCCATTTTGGAATCATGGCGTGGAGGTTTTGCTAAGTGGCTAGGGCACGTGTTAGCACTGGCGATCTACTATTTAGTGTCGGCAATTGCGTATGAATCTGTTTGGGCTAAGGGTACAATGTCATTACCCCTGCCTTAGAGTCCGGGCACTCAGCACGCCGTCGACGGGCGGACCGTCGGGATCCCGCATCACTGCAACACTCGGATGAAAACACGCATTGGCCTGGTGGTTTTCTCCTGATCTTTGCCGAAGACGCTCAAGAGGCACAGCGGGAGGCGTTTGCTAATACTCAGCGCCGCAGGGACTAACTCGGGCCAGCACTGAGGTTCGGACGGCAGTTGGGGATTCCGCTCATAGCTTACGAGGCGTTGAGAAGGGAATATTGGTAGGGCAGTCTTGTATAAGAAAAGCCAGCTGCACAAAAAGAGAAGCAAAGGTGCTCAGAGACTGTTTTCCGGTTCTGTGTAGCTCAACCATCCATTCTTTGCTTTCGTTTCGAAAGACTGTCATTTATTAACACTCACTTTATTCTTTCATTCTCTTGACGAGACCATGTTGACCCAGATTTCTTTCTTGTTGGTTTCTCTTGCTCCTACAACCGCACTGGCCGGCCTATTGCCACACTGGATGCCGCTTGTGACCTTGAACCGCCGTGCTGATGTCTGTGGTGTGAACGGCTATGACCGGGACAGGGGAAATTACTTTTGGAGCGAGAGCAAGAAACTGGCATCATATTCGGGTTGCTCCGCCCGATGTGCCAGCAGTGATCGCTGCGAGAGCTTTGGCTTCAGCGACCAAGCCTGCATGCTATTCGACTTGTCTCTCGCCGAAAACTTCGACGAGGACCGACACAGTGATGTCAAGTACTATGACGTTGGCTGCATCCAGAAGGACAAGCCGCTATTTCCCAGTGTCGGAAACGGATCGCCTTCTCTGAACGTTACTCTAACCACAACGGTATCAACATCGACGCGGACCATCACTCGCAGCATAGCCCTGGCTACTGGAACCGGGGGCCCTTTGCAACCAGCTAATGGTACCACCGGCTTCTTCCCAGTCCACAGGACTGCGACGGCAAACACGTTCCCACACACCCCGACAAGCTCGAGCGTCGGGGAGATTGCTACGCCTACGCCTACGCCTACTGCAGATGCCCCGGCGACTGAGACAGGCGCAGCTGACAGCGATATCTTTCCTGAGCTAGACCCTGACTCACAAGTCAACGGCGGAATTTTGCCCCCAACAACTGGCAACCAAACATTCCCGCAAAATGGGACCAGTGCGACTATTTTGAGTGACACCGACACAGGTACGCCGGCCTCCCACTCCACGAATTTTCAGTATCGAAGTTACCCTAGGGTGTAAGACAAACTTGACGCTAACAAATTTCACCAGAATAGAGAATGGTTGACCTTGACAAAAATGGCATCGGCATTTGAAGTTACCTAGGCACTTAATTCTGGGTCTGCCGTGTCATCTCACGTCTTCTTGCCAGTCACCACACATTCCTTATCTCAAAACCACGTTACTTGAATCACGAGTGAGACCTAGGGGTACCTGGAGAACCTGTTGGGTGGTTTTAGCTTTCGAAATATTTAATATCGCAAGTAGCTATGGCTCATTTCCACTAGATCTTGCCACGGTCGGAGCCGTAGGCTGCACAACACGCGTACCTTCTAATGAAAATAATCCAATAAGACAGTCTTTCATGCGTCAACAGTATTGCTGGACAAAACTTTCGATTTTGCTCTGTTATAATCTGGAGGGTTCTAAGGTTTCCATAGGGTATTGCCTAGGTGGTCTTATAGCACTACTTAAGTAACGTGGGCGGCCCAGATTCCGACCACCCCCCGATTCCGACCGCCTTTTCTATATAAACTCCTGCTTTTCTACCCCACCTTATTAAATCTAAATAAAATTCTATAACTATAAACCTAAATTTTAAAAATAGCATTTTAACTTTAATATTATATAAAAATATTTAAAAGTTTATTTTTATATTTTAATATATTTAAAAAAAGTTTTAAAGTTAAAATATTTTAAAATATTAAGAAATATATAGAATTTTATATATTAGTACTAATATTTCTTATTATAAACTTATTTTAATTATAACTAATTAAATAAATTAGTTATAACTTTACTTTCTTTTAAAAACCTTAATTAATACTATTATTATTTAAATATATAAGAGTTTTACTTAAAAGTATTAATAATATTTTTAAAAATTAAAATCTTTACTTTTCCTATAAAAGTTTTCTTAAAAACCTATTAATATATTTATTTTATAAGGAATAAAATTATACTAATAAAAGTAACTTAATATATAATTATATAATATTTATAATATAAGAATAAATTTTCTTATAATTTTATTATTAATATTTATATAATAAAATTTAATATTAACTTAATTATAAACTTTTAATATTTTATTAATAATTCTTAATATTTTTAAACTTTTAAGTTTAAAAATTCTTTTTAAAGTAATATTACTACTTAAATATTTATTTAGTATTTTTATATAAAAATATAATTAATTAACTATTTATAAAGTTTAAAGTTAAGATTATAAGATTTAATTTAAATTTAATAAAGTAGTTTAAAAAGTAGGTATATTTTAGTATAGTTTACACTAAAAGTAGGTAGTTAGAATTAGAGGGTGGTCGGAATCTAAGCCGCCCACATTAACTAATTTAGGGTTGTTAGTAGACTAACTTATTCTCTTAAATATTTAATTTTTTTTAAGATAATAAAAATTTATACATCTAAAATTAGAAGCCGCACACCGTCAACTAACTAAGTAAGTAGTTTATATAAGACTTCTTCCACGAAAGAGCCGGCTAGAGCGAAGGGGGCAAGCCGTAAAGCGTAAAGTATAGCGAAAGGCTATAAATAGGGCCGGTAGGCACAACCTAAATTCCTAGAGGACCAACCCACCCTGTTTATATTTCTTAAAATTATATAGTAGGTATTTGTTGAAGTTATAAAGATTTTAAGGCTCTGTCCTTTGATTGGCTGAATAGTAGGAAATGTGTGCAGCTTTTGATTTTGGGTGCGCGAATTTCCTCTCTTTTTTAAAAAAGAATTGCCGGAGCCCAGGCCGAAGTCGAATCACAGTACAACGAGAAATCCCATTGCACTCGTCGGACTGCACGGTGGTAAAGTAGAGCTCGGATAAGTTATCATGCCAATGATCATGCGACTCCCAAACTTGTAGACATGAGCCTTGGGATGTGTGCAGGTGAGGGTCCGTCTGGCGCTATCACAAGCGGTGGACAGCCTAGACAGAGCCCGCCATAGAACTTGCACCGGTAGTGAAAACACAAAATTGAGAGAAGAAATAGGGACGAATTTTTATCGATATAAAAGGAACGCAACGCAGTAGTAATGTCTAAAAACCTGACATTCGACCCTCACAAACCTTCCCTAATCCTCTCCCCAACCCCCGGGAAAAAAAGAAGATATCGAAAGAGACATCCAATTCGGTTGAATCCAGATTTTCTTGTCGTTGCAGCCTGCCACCACTAAAATCCCGACGCTTACAGCAACCTATCCAACCTCTCATCCCTCGACGGCGAACGCGGATTGGCGTTGCTGGCACCCCGTGGGACCCTCAAGTAGTCTGCCGGAAGGCGAGAGGGTTCATCTGATCTAATCTGGTGATGCCGGCATTTACATTCCCATTCAGCGGAGGCCGTCGCGGCCATCGCGGCCATCGCGGCCATCGCGGCCATCGCGAAAACATGCCCAGGGTGACTATGTATGGTCCTGAGCGACTGGGTTGCATCCTATTCTCTGTGAGCAACCTCGAGGAGCACGAAGTACCAACGGGGCCGATAGAATCATCCGGCGGAGTTCACGCCCTGCGCATTTCTGGCGAGCTTTTCCTGGGCATAACTCGGCGCAGAAACAACCTCCCGCTGGATATGTGGGATCACCAAAGGAGCGGCGGCATCCTATCAGATGGGATGACCAGGGCCTTATGGATTATACACCACGAGAACATTCGAGGCTGGATCGGTCGGCGTCATTTCGATGTCATATTCAGCAGGCAGCATTTTGCTTCCTCCAACGCCGAGCGGATGGATTCTTTCGCGCGATGGCGCGATGCCGTCCTGCGAGAGTGGTCTGCATACCTGACAATTGGAAGCGATCGTTTGACCCAACTGATTCGTCCGGAACGTTTGGTGCCTGGATGGGAGACAGAATTAATGTCTGCGTTACGGTGAGTTAATTGCAAGTACTGCCGGGTAGAACATGATTTTGACAAGCTCTATAGGCGAAGTCAATGGAACAGAATCAGACCCCATGGTCGCATCCGTTCTCGGCAAAGTTGAATGGATCAAGTAGGAGCTATTTGTTAGCCTGGGGCCTAGTTCAAAGAGTCGAGATGGTGATCCCAGCTCATTCAACTTGCAGATTAGAGACATCTTGGGGGAAGCATCTTACTACATCGCATATTCGCATGTATTTGTATGCATAGGGAAGTTTTCAAATTCGAAAGGCAGATAGATACTTTTTAGTCAAGAAATTGAGGTGAAAGATCGAACTACCTGCGCAGATTGAATCTCAATGCGTTGGCTATTGGACTACATGCGTATGTCGAGCTAGAGATGGTATCAAAAATGTGGAAGGAATGAAACCCATGTGAGTCCCTGGCTATGTAATCCGGATCAAATCAAGCATATGCATCTATGCATTACATGTGATATTCGATGGCCTCGTCCCCAAGCTGTCCATAGACGTTATCGAGGACCTCCGCCAGCTCTTGTGGAAGCGGGCCTTGGTCAATGATGTCCAGGTTTGTAGAAAGCTGGGCAACACTGGAAGCGCCGATGATGACCGCGTCGCCCTTGGCCCGGTCTAGTATGCTGTGGAAGGTGGTCCATCGGAGAGCAGCCGCGTGGCCGTTGATGTTGTGCTTGGCAGCTACCTCCTTGGCATGGTCCGCAGCAATTGCGACCTTGGGCCTGGAGTAGAAGCCTGCATAGAGCTGCCCAACATGGTGCTGCCACAATATTGTCAGTCTCCGAATATACATGACGACAACAGATATACAAAGCGGTGAAAACAGCGGGGGAAGAAAGACATTGGAGGGTGCCACTCACAGAGCTGTCGAACCGACTGCCAGACTGCGCTGTCTTCTGATTCCCCACGAAGACACCTGCGGCCGCCGGGCTGTACGCATAGAATGCGATATTATGCTTCCTCAAGACTGGGAACAGAGTGTCCTCCCCGCTCCGGACCAGAGGGTTGTATTGCCCTTGGTAGACGGTCGGGACGACGTAGCCCTTGTCCTTGCAAATGGCTACTATCTTTTCAACCTCGTCGGAGGTGTAGTTCGATAACCCGAATCGCTTGAATTTGCCTTGCTGATGAGCCTCGTTGATGGCTCCGCATGCCTCCTCGAACGGCGTCTCACGGTCAGGCACATGCAGGTACATGATGTCAATCTTGGCGCCCTCCGGTAGCTTGAGGTCCGCGACGGAAGCATCAATGCTTTCCTTGATCTGCCGAGCAGTGTGGAAGGGCCCACTACCAGGAATTCCGAGAACCTTTGTGTCAATATTGAAGCGGGACCCGGCGTCTGCTGCTGCGAGACGGGGCTCGGACGAGCCTGGTGCTCCAGGCGAGTAATTACGGGATGTGTCGAGATGGCGCCCACCCCGCTCATAGAAGGTATCGAGGAAGGCTTTGACTTCTTCAGGGGTATCATATTTAACCAACTTGTCCGCCTTGGCGTCGCCAACCTGATCGTTTCCGTCGGTCAGTCTCAGAGTCAACAAGCATTTGTTTTGGGACGAGGTACATTTGCGGCGCCAAGCACGATGATGGGATGTTGACTTTGTGCCATTTTGACCAGCCAAAATCCAAGACGATCTTGCTGAAAATTAAAGTTTGCAGTAGTCCGAGTCAGGCGTAATGTCTATTATGGAAACTGTGGATGAACAGTATTCATGTCTGGCACGTTCAGATTTGACTCCATGCCTCGGTCGTATTTATATTTAACTCACGACTTAGATCGGCATTTGATTTCAAATGATGCTTGCGGATGCCATCCGACCTTAAGTCCGTGCCGCGCCCGCTGTCCGATTACAAATCCCCATTCGTTCCCCTATTCAATCCGAAACCTAGGATAAGCATTGATCACAACTGTCACTGACCGCTCGGAGCGGGGAACACGTGGGCCTGGAACTCCTAGCCTCTCCCCGGGCTCCTATGTAGTGGAGTTCAGGAAGCGGCTGGGTGCCAACTTGGTGACGTGGTTGCTTTTAATTTCCCTCGGTGTTTGAAGAATGAGACCTTCTCGGAAACAGCACCTGCAGGGCTTACACTTGACTGGTTGCCTAATTCTGCATGTTACTATGCCCGGTCAAGCACATGCTAATTCTCGGTAGTTAATGTCTGGGAGATCTGTAAGCACCTGAGAAAACAAGAACTGTAAAACGCAATAATGTCTCCTATGACATGTTGTGTGTCCTTGGTTGGTAAAAGAATCCTTTAAAGCCATTATGACAAACTATAAGCCAGCTCAACCAGACTGGCTGAGGACATCCCATGGACCACTAATGAGAAGGAGAAATTAATTTGGAATATACTCCCTGGAGGGGTTGTATGTACAAGCTTACGGAACAACCCTTTCAAGAATTATACTCTCAGTAATGGCTCTTATGCAGGAATGCATGCAGGGAGATTTCGAAATGTGTTGAGTGACTTAATTTTTACTACCCTATGTTCCCCAACAGTCGCTGTGAGCGCCGTCTGCGTGCCTGCAAAGCTCAGTGAAATATCCCTGGGATAATATTGATAGCTCGTGGCTGAAGAACATGGGTTATTAAAGCCGAGGAGTTGAGCATTTACCACTGTATGAAGGCCGATACGTTTTATATGTATGGGGAATAGAAATGAGACCACCTGAAATTGAGGAGCTTCACCCTGTCCATCACTGCTCAATATTGTGCACACGCAACCAACCATTCACCACCAACGATCGATGCGATCACTGTTGATGCTTCGGGCCCTGAATTAATTTGGCCAATGAGCACCTCCGAATCACTGCTATCTATGCGGGTGTTATCACGTGTTGAGTTCCTTGACACTGCAGGCATTCTATCATCCCTGGTGGCGATTCACTACTTTGCCTGGCTTGACGATGCAAGCCATGCGTCGGGCTAAGAGAGAGCTGTCTTGGAGATTCTACGATGCCCAGGATAAACTTGGTAGACGCCAACAAGTGGGACTTCGGGATAGCAACACGAGTGAAGGAGAGAGAGCCAGAGCATCTGGCTGAGTTCTATACGGCGAGGAAGTGAAGACAGCAGAAATATGGCACATGGCCTCACCTGTTTGTCGTTACCTAGGCAAATATACCTGAGTAGATATCATCATTCGTCGACCAGTATGTACAATTCAGACCTCAGCCCTCGGATACTGCTGCTGAGATTATGGTATTGTCACAGCGGGCTACCCGTGTACTTTGGAACACATGGACTTGATTATCGTGTCCCTGGGTAGTCCGGAGACAAGACAATCCCCGAGCCCAGGGTGGCACACGGCAGGCTGGGTGTGTCAGACCGGGCACTTACTACAAGTTGGAAGTTGGAACGTACAGTGGGACTTAATAAGAGCAGCACTCATGGAAAAATGCGGTGAGAATCGATGGGGTGGCAAGAGGCATGCAGGTGACAAGACATGACTCTTTAGAACTGCTTGACTAAATCGGTGCATGCATAGTACACGGACGAACCGACTTCTAGAATACGTACCCCGGGAGACAAGCTGATCAAGTGAATCCAGTTTGCGTGTCAGGCGCGGCAGTTGCCTTCATCGGAACGCACTGTTTCCCGACTCTGCGATGCCATACAAGCGCAGCTACGGGTCGTCTGCTTCCATGTGTGGACACCTGAGAGCTGGGCAAGGGAGCGACCCATGAGGTGAGGTCGGGGCCGGCCCGCCGCACGAGCCGCCGGAAGGATCGGGTCTTCGGCTGCGTGGCCGGCAGCATGGCGGAGGGTTATTAGTGGGGCTTGACTTGACTCGGGGAGCAAGGGGTGGACGAACTTTGGTCCTACGGAGGTGTATGAGGAACGAGAGAGCACCGATACGCGCAGGCGGGCGGAGGGAGAACAGAGCCGAGACGGCGGCGGATCGCGATATCGCGATGCTTCGCCGATGCAGGTTGATGTAAACCGATGATGGCTCGTCCTTGCTCGTGTCGTGCACTCAAGATACGCAAGCAAGAAGCTGAGTCATTTGGAACAGCAGGTCGATGCTGGATACCACATCCTCGCTTGGCCACCCGGCTGCAGAGGGCCTTGCAGGTGCCGATTTTAGAACACCGTGGGGGACACAACAGCCTGCAACCGGTGATGAAGCCGCCCTGCAGGTTCGCAGGTGAAAAATGATGCAAAACTCAGAGCGGGTGCACATGAATGAAGACATGCATGTCAGACACCCGAGTCTACGAGTACAAACGGTGATCAGTGGGGCTGCCCGGAAGAGAACACGCATGGCTGTCTAGGCTGTAGTTCAAACTTTGACTCCCGAGTGCTTGGATTTTGACATTGATATCGGATCGCCGTCAGGTTATGCCCTACACTCCCTCAGCATCGTGGCCATGTCAAATATATGATCCTAGACGATTGACCCTCACCCGAAGATGGTCCTTTGCTTGTACTATCTTATCATATCAACAACGTGCAGGTGAATGGCCCCCCCTCGCTTTCCTTTTCGCCCCCGGGCTGCTTCTATTCTCGCCATTCCCGCAACACATGATCCGCTGCATCCGGGGTCCAAAGCCCCAATTCCAAGCCCTCTATTCCACAGCAGCTGCGCTAGCTGGCCCCCAACTGCTTGGCCGACATTATCTTTTATTTCCAGGGGCCATTTCCAGGCACCATTTCCCGGGTCTTTCCTCGAACTTATCTGCACTGCAGCGACCCTTCCACTCCATTCCTCGCCCCAATATGCAGCAACCTTGTAGAAACTGCAGCAGGGGCCGCTCAGCATCCTCAGTCATGTGTCGACTACATCGACAGCGTTGCCTCCCAACAGGAATCAGGTAGTCTCTGTTCACTGCAATCTGTAGTACGCCTATTCCCTGCCCACGTCTCATTCTATGCGCACATGCATCTGCATGGCTGGCTGAATGACTAGTTCAGCTTGCGACGTTCTGCGGGCCCATTCCCGTTGCCGTCCTCCGGGTCGCAGGTCGGGCCTGCGTCCGACCGTCCTACATGTCCAGCACGAGCGCCATTATAGGAACCTGTCTGGTTTATTCTTAAAGGCTTTTAGAACAGACCTGA
This sequence comes from Diaporthe batatas, assembly GCF_019321695.1. Taxonomy (NCBI): domain Eukaryota; kingdom Fungi; phylum Ascomycota; class Sordariomycetes; order Diaporthales; family Diaporthaceae; genus Diaporthe; species Diaporthe batatas. Next base: position 122,838 of record NW_025408577.1, read on the forward strand.
GGAGTAGAAATTGCTTCATGAAATCCTTGCCAGATGATCTTCAGTCAGTTTTCGCCACATCTGCCTTGCCATATTTGACGCAAGCGTGAACCAGCAACGGCTATCTGGGGACATCTGGATTGTAGCCGTGTTTCCCACAATCGAACTAGCCCAGATGAATTATCCCCTGTCATTTCTTGTTTCATTGAAGTAGAATTTGCATTAGCGTTTCGCCTTACTTTTCAAACCATCCCCATAGGCACCAGTGTCCCAAGTATCGCCAAATACTCACTGCATCGAATATCTTCCCTGCTTTGATACGCCACTGGAAGATCACCGAGACGGCCAACAATATCTGGGGCCGTTGTTCACGTCACGACGCTGCAACTAGATATAATTGCCTCTTTCTGCACAGGGAACTCCAAAATGGGCAAGAAGAGTCATATCGACGTCGTCTCCTCGGACTCGGACTCAGAGTCCTCTCTACCGTCTTCGCCCCGCCGCAGCTACCGTGAGAGGCGGTCTCACAAGAGGACACCAAGCACCGCGCCCCGACGATTTCATGCTCCCGCACCTCAAGCCGCCGCCGCCGGAGGGGATACAAAAGAAAAGAAGAAAAAGTCAAAGACTACACCACAGGAAGGCATAGACAAGATTTGGGAGAGATTTTCACAGAAGAAGTTCAGTAAAGCCTTGACGGTGCTTCCTTCCTCTCCCACCTCTGCGTCAACCTCGATCGAGCGCGGCAATGAACTCCTGGGCGCCGGCTACGAGCGTGCTGCCGAGGAATGCAGGCGCAGAGTGCGAAAGATCATTTCCGAGTGCAAGAGGATTAACAGTCGCTATCGCGACCCTGGCTGGGATATTGTAGGTCTATGAAACCCCGCGCCTGTCGGTTTTCTCTTTTCAGTCCGCCCAGGCTCAATGGTTGGTCCTCTAGAGCTGCTGGCATATAAGGCCTTACGCCTGCCCCAGAAAATCATGACTTCAAAATTGAGCTGACATTTCATTTCTCAGGACTGGGATTTCAAATGGGAGAAAGGCTATTGCTTGAATAGTCTGGGGTCGAGCAGGTTCAAAATCTGTGACTCTAATCTTGCTAGTCCCTCGGCGAACATCCCCAAAGCCGTCAAACGCGTGCACGAGATCTTCAAGAAGCCCACCTTCATGGAAAACATCCTCCCTGGAGATATCAAGCAGGGTAATCTCGGAGATTGCTGGCTCATAGCGAGCTTGACGGGCTTAGCCAATGTGCCAGGCGGCATCAAACGAATCTGCGTAGAATATGACACCAGTGAGTATAGTAGAGACCCACGCTCCTCAGCTCAAGCTGCTCCGTAGATGGTTGGAAATGTATGAATATTTGCTGACACAACCCTTCAACCCGACAGAGATAGGAATCTATGGCTTCGTTTTCTACCGCGACGGGGAGTGGATCTACTCCATCGTGGACGACAAGCTTTTCCTCAAGTCACCGTGCTGGGACTCGAAGTCCATGCAGCGAGAGATGTTGAAGCAGATCGACCGAGAAGACGTTGAAAGTGTCTACCGCGAGACATACCAGACCGGGTCAAAGGCCTTGTTCTTTGGGCAGAACAAGGATCAGAACGAGACATGGGTCCCGTTGCTGGAAAAGGCCTACGCCAAGGCACACGGCGACTACGGCAGCCTCCACGGGGGTTGGATCGGCGAAGCACTCGAAGACCTGTCAGGGGGCGTCACCACAGAGCTTCTCGCGAGTGACATTTTCGACACGGATGCATTCTGGGACAACGAGCTGAGCAAGGTCAACCAGGAATTCCTCTTCGGCTGCTCCACCGGTCTGCTTGACGGCGGATATGGTGAGCGAGACGGAATCTCCGAGGGCCACGCGTACGTTATTATGGAGGCGAGGACACTCAAGGATGGTACGCGCCTCTGCAAGCTCAGGTAAGCACAAATTCAAACGCATTGCATCCTGCAACATGTGAAGTCGAGCAACTCTGACTTGTCTGTAGGAACCCCTGGGGCCAGGTCAAGAAGGGCAATTGGGAGGGCGCGTGGTCTGATGGCTCCAAAGAATGGACCACAGAGGTGAAGCAAGAGCTCGACCACACCTTCGGCAGCGATTCAACTTTCTGGATATCCTACGATGACCTGCTTCGCAAGTACCAGCACTTTGACCGCACCCGTCTGTTCCGGGACCCAGACTGGCGGTCGTGCCAGCGATGGGCCGGGGTCGAGGTCCCTTGGAAGCCGCAGTACAACGAGAAATTCCTCATAAAACTTACCAAGGAGTCGCCAATCGTCCTCGTCCTCTCACAGCTGGACACGCGTTACTTCCGTGGTTTGCAAGGACAATACAACTTCCGCCTCCAGTTCCGACTGCACGAAGAGGGCAGCCCCGGAGCAGAGGACTACATAGTCCGCAGCCATGGGAATTATCTCATGGACCGCAGTGTCTCGGTCGAACTGCCGAGCATGCCTCCTGGAAAATATGTAGTATTCATCTCGGTCATTGGCGAGCGAGACAACGGCATTTGGAGCACAGAGGAGGTCATTAAACAACAGTGCAAGGGACGGTCCCAGAACGAAAAGCTTGCCCAAGTCGGGGGAGCGTACGATCTCGCCCATTCGAAGGCTGCCAGGCACTTGAAGATGTTAAGTGAAGTTCGGAAGAAAGCAGAGGGCAAGAAGGCCAGCGAGGCTCGGATAAAAGAGCGGAGGAAAGCCTGGGAGAGGCGACAGGTAGGACGAGATGTAAAGGCAAAGCAGGCGAAGAAGAACGAGGAAAAGAAGCAAAAGCTGAAGGCGGAGAAGAAGGCCAAAGCCGAGGCTGAGAAGAAGGCCAAAGCCGAGGCTGAGAAGCAAGCGGCGGAGACAAAGGCCGAAGAAGAGAAGGCTGCAAAGGAGGCTGCAGACATAAAGACCGAGATCAAGGACTTGACAGAGCAAGCGAGACAGTTGGGAGCCGGTGTTGACGCCGATAATGCTTCGGTTGCATCAAGCTCGTCTACCGGCACAGCACAAAATACGCCACAGGATAGTCCACGGACTGAGCCTGCCCAGCTCATTTCCAACGGTCAAGACAGGGTGGAAATCCCCCCAACCTCCATCAAGACGGCCCCTGATACTCTCTCGGACGCGAGCAAGCCTAATTTCACTGTCAATGAACCCCAGGCTGCAGCAGGGAACAAGCCAATAGAGCTCAAGATCCAATGTTGTTCCTGCAGCAACAAGAAGGCATCCTCGCCAGCAGCAGACTCGGATGGATACTCGTCAGACTCTCCCGTCGAAGATTACGAGAACCTGTACGAGGACGACGACACCACAAGCGCCCTGCTCCCAGCTCCTCCAATCACGCCCGCGTCCGCAAAATCCAAAGACGACGATTCTGACGACGAGGACGCCGACACTCCTGACCCATGGAACGCCATCGCAATCGTGGGCTTCAGAGTTTACTCAAAGGATGAGGCCCTAGAATTGCGCGTCATCATGGAAGGCGGCCTCTTGGAGCAAGATGGGATGGGGACACTTGGTGAGGCTGACCTGGACAACGGAGTTGCCAATGCCAGCGGCCAGCATGTCACGCAGGTGGGTGGAGGTATGGATAAAGCTGAAACCTCAGGGGCTGGGGGAACAGATGGGGGTAAAGAAGGCGACAGCTCTTCGGTTGATGGGGACCGCGTGGCCCACTACCCGATCATTATTGAGAGAAAGACCTCTGAGTATGGCAGGGTCATGGAAGATGAGGGCAAAGGCGATGATGGAACAGTTGGGGCTATTAAGGGAGCCTGAGCTGGTAAAGATGTACTACGTCGAGGGCAGTGGGATTGACTTCAGACCTGAAGGAGGCCACCGAAAGATAGACTGGATGACAATTTACGTGGAGTCATTAAGAAGTTCACGTGGAAATTGATGTATGCGCATTGGTCTTGTTCTACAATTGCTAAGCGCGACTTCTTGGAATACGAAAAGAATTTCATGTAATGTATTTACACTTGGCACTGCTCTTCTTACCACGCTGTATTAGCCTATTCATCCGCACAAGTACATTGACTGCATGTAGACGTGTATCGTGGAGAGACATAAGACCAGTCGACCTCCAAGCAGGTAAACGGGCCGGGGCGGGGAGGCACAGGGAAAGGAGTCGATGCTGGCCATTGAAACAGCCTTGCATGCCTGTCCATTTCAACTACCGCAAGCTTAAACATCAGTATAGAGTGGCTACCGCAGAAACACGGAAAAGGCCAAAGTTCCATGCTCTGTCTGGGCTTACTATGCGCCAGCTGTCTTGGGAGAGGGCTGACCTACCCTGAGTGACGTGAGCAGATAACTGCAAAACGACGACCAATCTTGGGAAAATGCAAGGTTCCTTTGGCTGGAAATTCATTCACCGAGTCACGAAGATCTTCTTTACGTACTTAATAAGAAAAATGTTGTCGGTTTGAGGCGCTCAAGGTTTGCTCAAGCCCGACTGCACACCCATGCGTGAATGCAGGCGGTAAGGTGACCCGCCCACATTCATAAGACTTTATAAAAGTTTTGACAATGTTAAGGGTTTCTATGTAGATAGGTGGAATCCTTAACTGACCCATTGAAGTGATTTCCAAGTATTGTTTAGGAGTATAGAAACATAATTCTATTTTTCAAGTACCTTGATATACAAGAATAAGTGGACCTCCTTTTACGTAGAAACTTACATAATATATTAAAATTATTCTATTGAGAAATCAGTGTTTAAAGATAGCGGGTTTTAGTGAAAAAGTGGCCCGAATCGGGGGGTCCTCCGAATGTGGGCCACCTTACTGGTAGCCCTGCAGACGCAAAGTTCCGACCGCTGCCTCTCCCAAAGTTCTCAAGCCTCACACATCCTACACCTGTTGATTTGATCAGACGTTCCCAACCAGGCAGAAATACACTTGAACAGAATGTACAGTGTGTTGCACTCGTCACTTAGTTAATATTATTTTCTCGACCTCAAGCTTCCGGATGTTCATCAGACAATCCTCACACAAGCTCATCACAATTCAGCGACCCCTCATCAACCAGTCTCTCCCACAACCAGCCATAAACAAGTGCACCATGGCTTCCACACAGCAGGATCACGTCGTTCTCCTTGTTGATGACCATTTCTTTGAAAACCTACCCGCCTGGGTCACCGACAACTTCACGGTCACCCCTGGAGGCTACCACGATGGCCAGCCATCTCGCAACAAATTAGTAATTTTTGCTGATGGCAGCTACCTGGAGTTCTTCAACTGGTACGACACACCACCGTCTCTAGACAACGAGAGTTTACCAATGAGATTCTGGGGCTCTAAGAAGCCGGGGCTAATCGACTTTGCAATCACTGATACAACCCACTCTGCTGAGGAATCGGTGGGAACGGTCAACGAGCGACTATCCGAGGGGCCCCACAAAGATGCCGGTCTTGGTATCAGATTCGGCAAGCCGGTTGCTGGTTCGCGCAAGAAAGCCGACGGCGTGGAGATCAAGTGGAAAGTCACACGACCAGATTTCTCCAACGGAGACAAGACGCCTGGCCAAGAGCTTTTTCCCAACGGCAGAATTGACGTCCCATTCTTCTGCCATGATGATACCCCGCGGACAGATAGAGTCCCAAGCCAGGATGAGAACAAGACGACACATCCTTGTGGTGCCACAGGCATCGCTTCCTGCGAGATCCTCGTACCCAAGCACCTGCAGACCGAGTATGCCCAGGTCTACTCTAAGATCCTTGGGTCCAAGCTCGAACCAGCCGCCGGTCAAAGCTCGATTACCCTTGACATCGGTGTCCCACACGGATCTACCCGTTCTAAAGTGGTGGTGCGTGCTGCAGAGACGGAACAAGATATCGAGCGGATGCAAGAGAGGGGCATTGGCTTCTCTGATCTTGTCATAGCTGTCAAGTCCGAGGGTCCCGGTGGCAAGAAGAGGCGTCCGTTAGGATTCACGGGCATCGAGTCCACGATCTGGTTAGAGGCGTTATAAGTCAGAATATCCACTCACACACTAACCCCCTAGCGCCCACCATAATTTTATATACTTATAATTAATATTACTTATATAAATACCTATATTATAAGCCCTATAAAAATTATATATATATAAAAATAATATTAATTAATTTCTTTTTCTTTTTTATATATAATAGTATGTTTATTATTTTTATTTTAAAAGTTTTTATTATTTTAAATAATTAGGTTAGTAATAGCTTTTAGTATAAAGTATATAATAGATATTATTTTAATTAGTATACTTTTTATTATTATTATTTAGGTATATTAATTTAAAAGGATTATAATTTAATTTTTTAAAAATTATTATTTATTTAAAAGGTTAGTTTAGTTAATTAAGCTTTTATATAGGGCTGTTTAGTTTATTTTTATTTAATTTATCCTTTAATACTTTATTATATAAATTTTTAATTATAATAATTTAAATTTAACTATTTATATTATATTAGAAAAGAATTAATATTATAATTTTATAAAGTAGAATTTATTAATTAAGATATTTAAAGTTATATATATTAATTATTATTATATAAATAGTATTATATTTAATAATTTAATTAATTTTATAATTATTTAAATTTTTAAAATAGTAAATATTTTAAATAATAATTAGTAGTATAATAATAAAATTAGTATTTAAAAGGGTAATAGAGATAATAGCTTTATTATTAGAGTGTTTAATAAAATGTTTATTATAAAAATAAACTTTTTTAGGTTTAAATTATATTAATAGAGTATTATAGTATTAAGGGTTATATTTTTATTTTTAATTATTTTTAAAGTAAAGTTAGTTTAATAATAATAATTTTTAATAAGGATTTTAATTAGTTTTAGATTAAAAGTTTATATATTTAGAAATTAATTAGATTAATAATTAAATTAAATTATTATAATTATAGGAAGTTTTTATTTTAAGGATTAAATTAGTTAATTTAAAAGGTTAATAGGTGTTTATTTTTAATAGTTATTATTTTTATATAATTAAAAACTTTTTTAAACTTATTTTAATAATTATATATAACTTATCTTTTTTAGTATATTTATTATATATTTTATAGCTTTTAAATGTAGGTATTTTTAGTTTTAAAGTATTAGTATTATTAGTAATTAGGACTTTTAATAGTTTTTATAATATAAAGAAATTTTTAAGGAATTTTTTATATATTTATAATTTTATTTATAAAATAATATTTATAATTTTAAGGTTTAAAAATATAGTTTATAATAAGTATTTAGTTTAAATATTAAGAAAAATGCTTTTTAAGGTTAATAGTTATTAATATTAAGGTATTTATTATAATAGTTATTTTTAAAAGAAAGAATCTTATTTTAATAAAGAATTAATTATAATAGTTTTATAAATATTATATTTATTTTATTAAATTATATTAATTAAATTTAAATTATATAAGTTAAATAATAGTTTTATTTTATTTATAGTTTACTTTTTCTTTATAAATTTAGTAAAGACTTTAATAAATTAGGTTTTTATATAGCTATTATAAAGGTAGAGTAAGATATTTTTTTTAATATTTTTAAATAATAGAAGTTTAAGAAGTAATATAGGGTTGTATTTAATTTTAATAAGGTGTTTATTAATGTTATAGTGTTTAAGAGAGAGAGGAAGGTAATAAGATTAAGTATAAGGGAAGCTTTAGTAAAGTTTAATAATAATAAAGTTAAAAATAAAGATAAGGATTTAATAGAAGATTATATTAAAGTTAAAAGGTTAGATATTAAGAAGTTTTAATTAAATAGTAAATAGTTTTAATAGTTATTAAGAAATTTAATTTTAAAGTTAGGTAGTACTTTTAATAGTATTTAAAAATTATAGTAGGCGCTAGGGGGTTGGTGTGTGAGTGGATATTCTGACTTACTAGTAGGGGAGTTGTGGAATTAGCGGATTGTTCGCAAGCGTTAATTAACGGTTAGCGGAAGGGTATTGGCTCTAAGTCTTCAGACCTGAAGATCTTTTCGGGTGGTGTTAAAGGACAGCGACAAAGCTATTTGGGTGTTGTTTATGAGATTTCGGAGATTTTGTACTTGTCAAATCTACAGGCTGGCGGGTTGCCAATATCAACAGGCTCGTTACCAATAAATAGTACTCATAACTGCTTTCAAGTTCCAGTTCCAGTAACCCGGTTTGAATATCTTTAATCTGTACTTTCTACCCATCCGTCAAATGACAGCTCATTCGGTTGCCCAATGAATGAGGGGAGATTCGCTTCTTGCTACATAATTCTAGGTGAGTTGAGATCAAAACATCACGATTTTCTCTAGGCGAGATTTCCACCTCTGGCCGCCTCCTCTAAACAATTCATCCAAGTGTTTTTCGATCTCGGATGCTAGAAGAAATATGCAGACACGTCGGCTTTCACCACCAGGTAGCTTTCATCGAACGCTTTCAGGAGCTCATCAGAGAGCGGGCCCATTTCAAAAGCAGTGAGATTTTCCTCGAGTTGCTCGGCCGTGCTCGCTGAAGTGATAATAGCATCGCCAGACTCCGTGGCCAATTGACTGTGGTGATTGATCCACCTCAGAGCTGCCTGTGCGGTTGTAAGACCTGATGATTTGGCGAGAGGGCGTATCTTATCCAAGGCATCGAAACGCGCATCGTTCCAATACTTTTTCCTGTACAGGTCACCTTGTGCGTGATTAGGATCAAATCGACCGCCGTCGTGGTCCTTCGTTTCTCGTTGATAGCGGTCGGTGAGAAGTCCTCCAGCAAGAGGGTTGTAGGCATAGAATGCGATGTCATAGTGTCTCAGTGCCGGGAAAAGTTCTGGCTCGACAGCTCGGTGCAACGCGTTGTAAATACCTTGGTTCCACATCGATCTTTTTCCATCCGTTATGTTGGATCGTCTCACACATCTGTGCGACTTCCCATGCTGCAAAGTTGCTGATTCCGAACCGGGTGAAGCAGCCCTCATTATATAGATCGTTGATTTCTCGAAGTGTTTGTTCGTATGGTCTGTTGCGGTCTGGTCCGTGCAGATACAAGAGATCTACTTTATCCGTCTTCAAAGCGCTCATGCTCTCGCGCATCAAATCACGCAGGGTTTTGTTCCTGGTGTCCATGAATGGTGGCAAATAGACGCCAACAGGCGGCAACTTCGTAGCAAGAGCAATGCCGCGAGACTTCCAATCCAGTTCGGCGAGGAAAGCCTCAGAGCTGCCTCCTCCATACACGCGAGCTGTGTCCACTTCTGAGTGTCCATGGCTTTGGAAAACGTCGAGGGCCTTGGCTGCGACTTCGAGATCGTGTATGCGCGCCTGTTCAACGCCTTGATTGACGAATGAAAATCAGCTCTCGGCACTCATGATACACACACGCGGATACTCACTCACCCTTTTGACCAAAGGTCATAGCTCCGAAGACGATTTTTCGATGAGCCTGAGAGGTAACCGCCATGTTGTCCGCTGATTATAGCTTTGAGTCGATGGTGGGTCTAGATAGAGAGTCGAATCTGAGTTCGAACTTAGACAGGCTTGTTGCTTTTATACTTTTTAAACATCCAGTTTTCCTGCATTAAGGCACCGCTCGTCACGTCTGGTGAGACCGGATTTAGGAATTCACTGGAACCACCATGCATGTAAGCTGAACTGCGCACAGTCAGCAGTTCCACAATGCCAGACAAGTTCCTCCGAAATACCCAGGAAGTGTTACCGGCGCCCAGGTCGAGGCTCCTTGAGTGCCGGCGAACGGGTTTGGTTTCTTTTCCGAGTCCCGTGCCAAATAATTTTCAGCCCTGTAGAATTGTGTTTCACTTGTTGCTGTGAAACTTCCAATCAGATTTAATTCAAGTCTGCCACTTAGACCTCCACGTACCATTTCAATGTCAGCAGAGGCAGCACCGATTTGCGGCCAAATAGTCAGTCTCCAAAAAGCACGAGCATTTCGCCAATTATTTATTGCTTGCGAAAACTGCATCCACTATCAAATTTGGCTTGCAATGTAGGATGTAGGTGGGAGAGAAGGTCGACGCTCCCCGCCAAACTGCCCAGGTGTCAGTACGGATCGAGACGATCAGGTTCTGGGCCCATGCAATAAAGCAAACATCTCCAGGACTTCTGGCGATCTACTTTGAACGGAGACCGTAAGCCGATCACGGCAATCTTGTGCGCAGATCATGCGTTCTTGGCAAATCACCCTCCATAGTTTTGATGATTTGTTGACCAACACCTGGGCAACTAAACGCATCCCCACTCACAATGTGGCTGTCTCCCACCTCGGACTAAAATGAAGCCAACGGCACACTTTTCCTTTGAAATTCTGAATATATAGCTTACTAATTATGTATGTATCCTGTGAAATGTGTGAAGCTAGGGCTCGGATTCAAATAAGGTCAGGGTTGATGACGGGAACTGTTCAATCTGTTGTGGTAACAGCAGCTAGACTTGGTGACTTTATATCACTTCAAATGTTCACTGTTTTCAAACGATGTTGCATGGCTTGAGGAATCACAAGTGCATCAAAAACTAAGAAATGACTACATAACGTCTACATATAAAACGAGGAGTTATTTCTATATGAGAAACTGCAGGTAGCTGTGTAGGTAAGAATCACTCGCTGCTTAAGAGGTTGGGGTGGTTCATGATAGGTACCTTGTGACATTGATTCTTGCATGGGTGATACTTACAAGAGACTTCAGCTGAATTTCAGCAGCATTCGAGCAGACTTGTATGTTTGTAAATACAGCGAACAACTCTTTTTTAAACCGAACTGTTGTAGGTCACAATGAGGTTTGGCAAAGAGTAGGGTACCTATACAGACCGAAGTAGGTCAGTCTTTGTTACCGCTACCGGAACCATATATGAAAGGTGCAGCTCACGGCAGGCTGACTGGGTTTCTGACTACAGAAGGTGATGCAAACAAAAGCGATCGACCCGGGCTCTACCGCGCCGTGAGCGCCACATGCCTGCTTCCGGGAAACGCAGCTATGGCGCTTACAAAGAAGACTCTCGGATCAAGGATAGGTATTCATTTATAGTTCACCCAGTGTCGACATAACATTGCAGTTGTGTGACCAAAATTCCAAAAAGGATGCTAAGACGTACTCCGACCTGCTCACTACTGTAGACAATTACCATTTCGACAACGAGCTTTGGCGCATTTAGCAAAATGTAAGAACTTCTAGCCGCCCGCTGCTTCAGCTTGGCAAAATTCTTCATGGACTGTCTGACCAATTCACCACAGGTGCATCCGTTTGAAACGACTTTACCTTACCTGCGGGCATGAGGTCGAGAAGATTGTCCGCTGTGTAAGTTTCTAACACTTCGGCCCAAGCTAAACCCCCCTCTCCTTTATTCTGGGCATTGGGAGGCTGTCTTTTCTGTTACGATCTTCAAACAAACGAGAGAAGTTCCATCTTGACGAGCTAATGTTGAGAAGAGACTGATGGGACATATTCACAGTCTATGCCATTTTATTGGGTATACAATCGCAGAGATGACGTCCAGCTGCCGCAACAGCCGGCATCAATCTTCGACCGGGTCGAGAAGGTGAACCCGGAGGATCCGGGTCCAGCCCCATTTTTTGGCTGTTTTGATTGCCTCGATGAAATCGAGGAGCGGTATTCACTCGGCTGTCCGGACTGGTGGGTCATAATGGGCTCTGCACTTGGTTGCTTTGGATGTGGTCACTCTGTGCGCTGACTGAATGCCAATTGACAGCTCCGGCCAAGGCAGTGTTCATAGCCGACGTGACCTTGTATCACGCATCGGTATCAAAAGCGGCAGTGATAATCCGGCGGCCTATGAATTGATGAAGCAAAATTATCATAGGTACCTCCTCGAATTTTTGAAATTCTGGCCCGAGCATGCCGTAAATAGTAAGCTGAAATCTCATTGAAGTTTGTACGCTTGGGTGTAAGACAAGGCTTGAGTGATTCGGACTTGCATCGTGTTCGAAACCGCATACAAACAAGGTTGCTGACCCTTGCCTGCCTTTAGTATTTCGGGTTGAAACATTATACAGATCCAAGGCGAACGCCAGGGAAGTACAGGACGATGACGGGCCGGACCTCGACATTTACCGAGAGTGTATACGCGAAATTGGCCCCGACTTGTGGTCTGGACCTGACCAACTGCTTATGCTCCTGATGGATAAAATGCTACCCGAACTCAAATGCCGTCAGGAGACGAGTCATCCTCCTCCAGATGCGGCGTTGGAATGGGAAACCAAGGAAACCCACCTGGGTGAACGCATCCCTGCTCTCAACAACATCTCCACGGATCTAAAGAGAGCCATGGCTCGGGACGTGGAATGGAGTCTCCGAAATGAGCTTTTTATGATCTTGACACCCTGGAGTGCGGAAGACGCTGATGACGACGGAAATTCAAGACAGTATGACGACCAGCCCTTCCGCGAGGAGGCCGAACGGTACCAAAGATACATGTGGGCATTCAGATCGGAGAATATCGCAGGACCTTACAATCCCGGCAAAGGTCCGTATGATATCCTGGAATTTGTCCCGCAGTGGCCCCGTGAGATCCTGGACGGTCGCGTAAACCAACTGAAAGCCGACCTGCTTGAGGAAACGACCCGAGCTGAGATCGAGGCACCCAGGGGAGATGCAACAATTCTCGGAGGTCGTAACCCCGACCAATACGTACGGCACGAGAATTTCATCACCCACACTATGGGCTTTATATTCCAGCTATTGGCACTCGACCCGGGGCTCTCTGGCGATCGCATGATCGAGATTGGGAGGTTGTTTCATTCCCTGCAAATGGAGCCGTGGTACGAGATCTATGGTCACCCTGAAAGAGGTTCCATACTTGAGAGGGGAGTAGGGTACATCCCACAGGGGCATGAGGGAAGCAATGCCGAGTTCCGGAGCGTCATCGAGGATTGTGTGGATTTCTTTTCGACCCCACAAGCGGGGATGCAGTTGCCCCTCGAACTCAATTGGTGGTGGGAAAAACTCTCATATCACGGCTTGGATGGGGACCCGGGGTACGCATTGCAAAGTGTGGACTTGACATTGGACCAGGTCTATGTCAATGCCATGAGCCATTGGGTGACATTCTATAAGAATTGGCTTCAAATACTCGCCACCGTCGAGTTGAGCCTTACAAAGCTGACACAGCAGCAGCTGGACAGCCAGACCGACAAAGACTGCCCTATATGCGGCGACCAGTACGATGTGAACCACGAGTTCAACTGTCCAGTCTACTACGGTTGCCCGAACAACCATGTGCTGGATAAGAAGTGCTATACAACTCTCAGCCTTACGCCCACCAGACCCTACAACAATTTGCGGGGTGATAGATACTGCCCGTCATGTCGGGCCGTGCTTCAGTACAATGAGGCTTTGCAAACCAATGTTATAGCGAATATTCATTTTAGGCCGTTGCTGGACGGTGTTTTCAATCCGGGGAGCTTCAGGAATTAGCCCCGAGGCAAGTAGCAAGTGGCAGGCACGATATCGAAGCTGGGGGTCGAGATTTGCTTCTCGAACCTCTTATGTATTTGTTTCCCCCGCTTGCAGGCGATCGAAATCAAGTACACAAATGGTCTACGCAATGGTCGACCAAAGTGTTGGATTTTTGTATTGATGATCGAGATATTGAGTCATGCCCGCAGGGCCAGACTACGTTAAATACTACAAGCTTTCAATGCGTCCTAACCAGAATCGTTTCCATTCATCTTCACTGTTCGCCATCCACCTGCGCTAAATCAACTCCTAGGCTCTCAGACACTCTGTTGCTCTAAGTCGTTATGTCGATGCCCTCTCCTGGGAGCGCTAGACAAAGAAGAGTTCATATTTATATTGGTCTTATCACCGTGAACCACTGCTCTATCCGCAAACAGTTCGACGCCGCTACTTGCCATAGGTACTGAGTCGTTTACGTTCTAACACATCTGCCCGCCAGTGTCACAGCAAGCAATCATATGATCCCAGGAAGCCCAAGTTGTTATCTGATACCACTGATTCTTTTTAAAATAATTCAGTATAGAGTAAAATGCTGGCCATGCTGTCCTTTGTCTCCAGCCTTTAGTATCCTGTAATTATAAAGATAAATGTCCCACCCAGTTGCTACAAGTGCCACGGGCAGTATGATCCGAGTTGAAATCAAGAAGACCGTTGCTGGCCTCCCTTGTTGAGTGTGCCGGTGCCATCCTTATAGATGTGGCATACACGAGTTGTCTTGTCCCCCACAATCTTGGCGCTCACGAAAAGATTCTTGTCGGCCGGGTTGAAGGAAGACTGGTGGACGGCAACGCCATTGCGGTGCCTGAAATAAGTTTGTTAAACATTGATGCTGTACCTCTACGACGTTATGTACCGGTATATAATACGAACTTGATCTCCACTGCCTTGGTCTCGACGAGTTGTTGTTCGGCAGTGCCACCACCTGCGGGCAGATTTGGTGCACATGTGAACGCCCTGACTGCAGTCTGGTAAGATGCGGGAAGCTTGCTTTTAGTTACTGAGTTCAAGCTACGTGACGAGCTTCTTGACTCAGGTAGAAAATGATTCACCGATGCTGCGCATCATGGAGATATATAAGGCGATTGCAAGATGGTGAAAGATAATTAAGGGGTAATTGTCCTGGGCTGAGGAATTGCTTGAAGGTGTTGCATGGTTTGATTTGTTCTATTCTCACAATTCCCAGACTTGAGAAGAGTCCGAGACCGTTATAGTTTCTTGTAACTGCGTCTATGAAGACTCGCTTCACATGAAACGTTTACCTGTTAGTCTTAAGGATCATTCTCCTCGCACGTGAAAGTGTATAATTCCACGGGCGGCTGCCCGCCGGCTCCGCCGCCAGAACTAATGACCTATAGCCACTTCGCGGCTATATCCGGGGCAGTTTGATCGTCTTGTATGAGGCAATGGCAATACAGTAAACTCCGCACATTCAATACATACTTAGTTGCCAATCCTCAGAGGGGCGGCCCTGCTGCAGGCCGGCAACTATTCACGGAGATCGAAAGCCAGCAAGAAGTGCGCCGGCCAGGGACGACGACCCATTTGATTCAATCTCATGCCATTTTACCTGAAGTACTGGTCCATTACTTTATCAACAACCGATTTTGGTGTACGTCATATTTATGTGGGCTGAGTAACTCTGCAGGAGTCAGAAGCGTAGGGCTCAGCACTAAAAGCGACCTCATGCTGACAGCCAAAATAGGCATCACCTCCACAAACCACGATACTACCATTAAGAGAACCAAACACCCAATTCAAACAACGAAACTCCATATTCCTTCAGGTTTGAAATGACCGATACTGGTATACCAACATATTCTACGCCAGGCTGACAATGCAGCCAGCATTCAAATGTTGGCAGTGAATCCTCAAGGCCAAGTACCTAGTAAGTACGTAAGTAATAACTGGTCAAGATTCCGTGTATTCCGTTCCACAAATAGGTGCGCAGGGTTAGGGTGGGTCAGATGACAGACGGCTGCTCTCCGCTCAAAACCGTTGGGAGACACCTTATCACTTCAAATGTTCGTAAGTTAATTATCATCCAACCTGAGCGTGCTGCTATTCCACCCGCACAAGTCTTGCCGACCTACTCTCTTGAAATCCCGTTCGAAGCAGTATGTCGTCCCTTCTCAAATGGGCGCGCACCCTCGGCCGGCTAACGCCTCTGGCGCCCCTGCGTTTTCCTACGGCCGGATTCAAGGTGGTGCCTAAATCTGAAATTCTTGAAGAGGAGCAGTTCCAGGATGCTATCAGCGCAGGACAGTACTATCCAGTTAATATTGGTGATATCTATGCCGAAAAATATCAGATCCTGGGCAAATTGGGTTTTGGGACGACATCTACGGTGTGGCTGGCCCGAAACCTCCAGTAAGTATATACTCTTCGCCCCTGCGTTCGGGTACCTGTAGCCTAAACCAAACCTCCCACAGACTCGGAGAGCATCATTATGTGGCCCTAAAGGTGTATACTCGCAACATGGGACACAGAGATGAGTTTCAGATCTATGATTACATCAGGAGGGTTGGCAACCAATCGCATCCGGGTTACCCTCACATCAGGACAGCATGGGACATATTTACAATTCCAAGCCCACGTGTCCCAGCGGGGAGTGACGAGACGACTGAGCACTATTGTCTTGTCCAGAAGCCCATGTGGGCAACCTGGAAGGCTCTTATCCGCCGTAACCCAGCGGGACGCTTCAACGTGGCTCTACTCAAGGCCGGACTACAGCAGGTCCTTTTGGCACTGGACTTTTTACACACACAGTGCCACTTGGTACATACTGATATCAAATCCGACAATATCCTACAGGAAATTGCTGATGGGCGTATCCTTGCTTGGTTCGCTGATCTGGAGATGGCTGGACCCTCTCCCAGGAAGTTAGTCGACGGATATACAATCTACAGGTCTCGGCCCTTCGAGCTCCCAGAATTTTTCGGCGATGCAGTGCTTGGCAATCTCGGTTCTGCGGTTAGGGGCGATGAAAAGCGCAACCACGACGCACAGCCGGATGTATATAGGTCGCCTGAGACAATGTTGAATATCGACTGGAGTTACCCGGTAGACATATGGAACTTGGGGTGTATGATCTGGGATCTATTTGAAGGAAGACATCTCTTCTACGGGCAAGATCCGGATGGTAAGGGATATTCAACCCGTGCTCATCTAGCCGAGGTAATAGCATTGCTTGGTCCACCGCCACTGGATTTGGTCAAACGAGGGGTGCGAAGTGATGAGTTCTTTACCGAAGAAGGTATACATGACAACTTTTTCTACCCCAGACTCATCTTGCTTGAACATAGCTAACGAGGGTTCTTATATAGGTCAGTGGCGGAGTGAAGTTGTGGTACCAAAACCTACTACGCTCGAAGAGAATGAATTCTTTCTCGAGGGTGAGGACAAGGAAATGTTCATAAGCCTTGTGAGGGGTATGTTGCAGTGGCGGCCTGAAGACAGAAAGACGGCGAAAGAGCTGCTACAGGACCCATGGCTCAACAGTCCATAACCAACAACTAGAATCCTACACCGTGTACATGCTCATTTACCCCTGGTTTAATTCAGTATCCCGAGGTCCTTTTAATCCCTCCTACTTTGCAACTCAAGAGCTATTGGAGATGCTTCTAGTAGCGATTTTGCTGCGTTTCCAGGTGTTGGTTCCCTGACCTACCCAAATGGGTACCTTGGGTGTCTGCCCGTTGATCGATTCATACCCAACTCACGGTCACACAACTCATATTTTGTTCCATTCGCACTAGCAGTATTTATAGTAATATTATGCCTGTTTTAAATATCTGAAATAATGGAGAGGCTTAGGAGAGCCAAGCTTGAGCCTTACGTGGCGGGTAGCGGAGCCTTCGCGTGGGGATTGACCTGTCACGGGAAGAGTTACGTTTCTTGCTAGGACTGACCACGACCCTCCAGGGCTCTCGACGGTCCCAGCTGCCCATCTGCCGACCGGTCATCGCTCTGCCTGTTGTATAGAGGCCGGTCACCGTCCCCCATCAGTCGACCAGTATCGGGTTCGTGACTGGCCCAAACGAGAAGCTTAGCTCTTCATGACTGGTCACATCCCTCGTGATGGCCTTTCCCAGCACATATGTAGGTACCAGTCACGGCATAGTCGGGCCACCCGCGCGGACGCCGCATGCCGGCATGACCTCGCTCTCAGCTGTCGTGGCTGCCTCAGGTATCACTTTTATGGCGGCAAACTATTATTTGTACCGTTCCCCCTTTCCTCGAAATCACGCAAACCTCGAGTACAAACCCCGGTGTGGTGGCAAAAGCCAAGTTGAGCGCCGGAGAATCAAGACATCTGGTGCCCGCCAGATGCGGTTGGTCCAAGGACGCCACAAGGCGTGATAATTGGTTCCAGCACGCGTGAACAGGCCTGGCTGGCCATTGCGGCGCTGCTCCCTCAGCCAGGGGACACAGTACGGACGACTGCCTAATCACCGTCCGGAAGGTGGGAAAGACACTGCTCAGCACGCCGGCCAGGTACCGCCCACGACCGGCGAGGCTGCCAGTGCGGCGCGGCTGACATAGTACCTGGTAGCTAATCACGAAAGCCGCAGTGCAGACCACCTGCGGGCACATCATAGGTATTGAACCTCGGAAGGTGTCCTATAATTTTCCCAATAGCATCCCATGGGATCTTGTGCCTTCGTAGTAGTCTTCCGCATCATTAACAGCTCTATAAATCAGCAAGCAGGTCACCTGAAGTCACTCGACGTTGACTTGCGTTGTGGAGTGAGGGGAGGGGAATTCTCGCTCGAATTGTGGCTGAGTCGTGCAGGTGCGCGCGCTATCGATATGTATTAAGATTCGATTCCCGCCGAGTCATTACCAGTTCTAGGACGAACTTGCGAGCGGTCTAAGATATCAATTTCGGTGGCCAGGCGTGCCTCTTGCCCTCCTCTATCGCCTGGGACTTGACTTGACCATCTAGCATCGATCCGTGTTGTTGGGATAGAGCCTCCGAATAATTCCTCCCTCCCACCCAGAGATATAACACACATTCACTCCGAGTGATACCATGAGGCCACATTGTTTTGTCCGCCGGCGCTCAAACCATAACCGGGACCCTTCATTCCATGCCCATCCCTTCCCCCACCTGAAGTCTGGTAACCTCGGTCCTAGTAGATATGCGGTTGAAAAGAAGGAACATAAAAATAGAGGCACAGAAAAGCTAAAGGCGCACAAAAAAAGACAACCTGCAACCCCTTTCCCGTTTCCGTCCGATTGAGTCCCTCATGATAAGATGTCATTATATCGATTGTTGCCGGCATGGCCGATGAGTGGTTTCGGACAGGGTGGATCGACCCACACCGACCCACGCTTCCCTGACACCTCTGCCAAGAGAACGTGTCATGGCCGCCCATGTCTCGGCCGTTTTCTCCACGGGGAAGGAAGGGGTTTGGGTAGAGGACCGCCGCCCAAATCGTCGGGAATATGGGGAGGATTAACCCAGTCGTGCCCCATGCGGACGCCAAGTGCCCAGCGCGAAAAGAAAAAAAAACAGCCACGGGGGCCGATTCGAAACGGGGGGTCCTTATTTCTTCTCACACTGTGTTGGCAGAAAGCTGCAGAGTGTTGCAGCCGCGTGAAATTCGCACCGGTGGTATCATCCGCTCTCCATCATGAATGAGTCGTGCCATCGTCGATGTTTTTGCTTGGCCGGCGTCGTCTGCCCTGCCAGTGATTTCAGGGGGTGGCCTACTGTCCCACAGCATCTTGTTGCGTTGCATTGCGACCCAATCATTCCGAGTCTATGTTGCCGTCATGTCTGATGATTACTTTGCCATGCCTGGTACATGTCTTGAGGCGTACTCTTTAGAAACTTTGGATTCTGGTTAGAGTCTTGGTTAGCACTCGTGTCGGTTATGTATGTATGTATGTATGAGGGAAATGGTTCACGTGATGAGGGGCCGCTGCTGGAACTTGGTGCATGTCCAAATGTACGTGTATGTGCCGCTGCAGGAGGAGTGGGGCCAGGTGATGTGCAGGTAGACGAGACGTCCCGAATGATTGCTCATCCCGCGATCACCGTATGGGCCCATCGCCCTGGTCGATCGGCGCGCCTCACGGCCGCAATGGAGACCAAAGTCCGTGGGTAGATCTCGCGGAAGATGGGGACGGCGCCCACCAGCGCACAGAGTGGCCGAGGGAGATCGTGAGGGTGCGGTGTGGGTGGGACTTACCGAGGCTGGTAGGCGAAGACAAGGGCGTC
The DNA here is from genome assembly GCF_019321695.1 of Diaporthe batatas. NCBI lineage: Eukaryota > Fungi > Ascomycota > Sordariomycetes > Diaporthales > Diaporthaceae > Diaporthe > Diaporthe batatas. The sequence goes on from NW_025408577.1 coordinate 142,481, forward strand.
CCGTTGCTGGGGGTCAGATACCCACACACCGAGTCGAGTTTCATCTCGCCGACGCTGTACAGCTCGCACTTGACGCGCTTGCTGTCCACGCCCAGGTCGATAAGCTGCTGCATCATGGTTTTCATGAAGGTCTCGGGCCCGCAGATGTAGTACTCGGTGCCGCTGTGGCCCAGGTGCAGCAGCGATGGGGACACCTTGGGGAGGTCGATGCGGCAGTTGTAGTCATATGTGACGCCCTGGATGTCGCCCCGGGTGCACACTGTCTTGAATATGGTCGTGTTGAGGTTCGGGCAGCGGCGCTTGAGCACCGTCAGCCGAGTGTTGAAGGGCACGTCCTCGCGGCAGCCGTGGATCCACGAGATGTGCCGCGTGGGCTGCTCCTCGGTCACAGCGTTGAGGATCGAGACGAGAGGGCCGACGCCGCCGCCTGCCGAGATCAGCACGATGGGCACGCTGCTGGGCACCGTCGTGTCGAGGAAGAAGTCGCCTGACGGGTGGCTGCACTCGATGTCGTCGCCAGTCTTGACGCGGTCGATGAGGATGTTGGAGAGCATGCCCGGGTCGTGGTATGCCGTTTGCGCCTTGGCCCTCTTGACTGTGATGCGGTAGTAGTCGCCGCCGCGCGGCGAGTCTGACATGGAGTATTGTCTGGTCTGGTAGTAGCCAATCTCGGGCACGAACAGCCTGATGCTGATGTACTGCCCGGGCAGAAACTTGGGGAGCTGCATGCCGTCCTTGGGCACCAGGTAGAAGCTGAAGAGGTCGTCGGACTCGCAGACCTTGCGATCCAGCTTGAACTTGCGCCAAGACCCCCACTTGTACCTTTCGAAGTCCTTGTAGATGATGTTTTCCCTGCCGATCATCATGTTGGAGAGGATCTTGTAAGCTTTGAGCCAGGCCGCCTTGCACTCGGGAGTCAGGGCCGGGCCCATGACATCCTCGAATGTCTCGATGAGCAGGCCGCCGAGGAGCTCATAGTGCTCTGGTTTTATGCCAAGGGTGCAGTGCTTGTTGCAGATGCGCTCGAGCTTCGGGATGAGCTCTGAGATGTTGTTGACGCTGCTGGCGAAGCGCAGGATGACGACGGTCAGTGCCCTGGCCAGGCGGCCGTCCTTGAGGTGGATGACATTGAGGGTGTTGTTGAGCTCGGGATGCCTCTTGACGAGGGTGCTGTAGACGATGTCCGAGACGGACTCGCCGTGCTCCTTCAGGAACGGTATGGTCCCCTTGACCAGCTGGGCCTCCTTATATGTCAACGCCATGCTTCAGGTTGGTTGCTAGTGTAGTTGCCAGCCTCCGGGTGGCCGTGGACGGACTGGACCGGGGGGGAATCTCGGGGATGGTGGAGGAAAGTGGGAAAGAGAAACGGACTAATGCAGATATGAAGATTTAGGATAGAGATTTGGCATGTTCTGGTTTATATCGTACGATTACCTGTAGATTGGAAAACGTGGGAGCCACGTTGTAACCCACGCAGGCGGGCGATGCTTGTGCTTGTCAGCCCGGATGTAATGCTACCCCTGGACCCCCTATTCAGCGAGAGAAGTAACCGCCTCCCCCGGCCTTTTGTCTCCCCCAGTCCACCCCGGTCCTCCTCCTCCTCCTTCTCGTCCCCAGTCTGCCCCCGACGGCATTGAAGCTCTGATCGTTACCTATTCTACTACTGTGTACATGCTCCTCCCCGTGTCCGTCGGTTTCTTTTTCGTATACCTCGCCCACCCCAATCCCCAAATTGCTTTCTGTCGTTCAATGCGTCTGTTGCCAGGCGTGGGTCTGCTGCCAGTCATGTTCGTACTCTGAACGCGTACCAGCCCTGTTCCAGATATATGCGGGAAATTCTGACGGCGTACAGCCGAGGATCTCCCTGGAGGCGGAATGAAAGATTGAATTGGTGGTGGCAGTGCGGCCCAGTCCAATCCCAAAAGCCCGCGCCTAAGTCAGTCAAGTCAGTTATTAGCGGCGGCCCCAAAAACCGTTGCAAAATGGGCCCTTGCCTGTCACAACATGACGTCGGGGCCTGGGGTGGATCACTTTCGGAAACGAGCCCTTTGTGCCCGGAGCATTGGGTTGCTGGAGGCCCAGCCTGCCAGCTTGGCCCGCCCAGCTCTGCCGCAAGCGAGTGTTACTTCGCACCTGAACCCGGTGGCACTCTGGCGTCCAACGAGGCGCGATTAAAATCAAGACCAATGCGACATGTCATTTAAACATGCTTTGGCCACCAGCCCCCTCTCGATGCACACGTGGACGGAGGCTTGAAGCTTTGGCCTCCCCTGCTGTGTGTGTAATGTCTGGGTGTGGATGTGGGTGTGGGAGTGGGCGTGTCTCTGTTATTCCTGGCTGTCTGAGTGCAGTCCATGCTTTCGTAGTCAGTATAGGCTATGCTACGGGGTATTCCGTGTGATCCCCTCTCTCCTGCAGCCCCCATGCGCAGGGGATCGTCCTGAACATCCGCTAAACTCTCTCTGGGGTTCCCACATCCTCCTCCCTTGTGAAACCGCGAGCCTGTTTGCCTGTCAATCCGTCTCCACGAGCTCGTCCTGATAACCACTGGGATCCGGTGTATCTTGTGGAATTCAGGAGCTCATCGTCTCCATTGGTGCCGCTCCACAGGTGTCTGTAGCTTACCGGACTGGCGTCCTATGCGAGTCATACAGCCGCGCTGTCGTACCTAGGTACGGGGTTGCTGCTGTCTCCGACTGCCTGTAGGGATCGGATCTGGAGTGGCAGTTCCAGTTTACACTTTTCGCTCCGACTTTGTACCTGGGTTCGCCGGAATGGTTTGATTGGGTTTTCCTCTTGGTTTCTCTCCCAACCTCCTTCTCTCCCTGCCTCCCTCTCTCTGACAGATGTACTGCCCTACAGCACGGTCGTTTCCCCCGTCGATCAACGGAGATAGCGGTCTTCGTGTTTGTTCTTGCTGGTGCTGGCCGAGTCATTCTTTCATAAGTGACTTTTGAAGAGCCGCAAATCCGCACCTCCCCCAGAATTCTTGAGACCTGGGGGCACCTTGCCCGGCCTGTCCGGCTCAACGGTCGCCGTTCCAAGATTGCGACTAAAATGCAAACTGCTGCCCGGACAGGCCTGGGTCGCGAAGGTTCGCAGCCACATCTTCTTGCGCCCTGCCCGGCACCATGCTGAGCGGCGGCCCGTCTCTAGTCGGGCTGGCTGACTGGTCACGTTCCTCCCGCTTCCGGATTTGAAGCTTGCACATGGCAGCCAAATAATTAGCTAAGAGCCCTGACCTCAAGCTCTGCAGAGGCTAGCAGCAAACTCAGGCGCTGCACATGCAGCGCACAGCGATATCTGACCAACCAAATCATGGTACGAAAGGCTATTGACAAGGGTTCATAACTCTGCCAAGGAGATCAACCTTGAGCCTCAGGGATACCAGGTGCGGATGCCTTGCCGAACCGAGATTTTCTCACCGAGGCCGCTCTTTTTAACGCGGCAGCTGCGCGGTGTTCTCACCTGCGCCCAGTCCAGGTGCGTAGTTCTGAGAAGGGTTGCGTTCAGGGCGCCGCGAGTGTCCACTGGCTGTGTCTGACTGCTTGCTGCTGCTGTTGCTGCTGCTGAAAATCAGGGGCGGTTGCATTGGCGGCCCCTCTCTCAGCCCATCAGCCCATGCAGCCCTCCCCTTCCTATGCACCCACATACCGACGCTCCCCTGGTCTCCGAGGCACTCACCATATAAGCGTGGCTGCACAACGGTTGGCTACAGATGCCCGGGGCTCCGATATGTCTTGTGCTCCGGGTAGTGGAGGTGCGGATCTCAACGGGGGCGACGGGATTTGCAAGCCGGAGGCTGAACAGAAGATCACAGCCGGAGCAAAATGAAAATCAGCAAATCTCCCGCATTATTAAATATTGATCCCATTTTTCTCTGCCTGCGGGTCTGAGCGGTCGAACACCAAGCTCGGAACCTTTGGGGAAACCACCGAACTCATGGTCCCCACGCCGAACCGTACTCCGAACCAAGTTCATGTGCGTATTTATATGCCCCACTATCCGGGGCACGCGTAGACGGGATCTCCTGGGTTCGTGGCTAGCAGTAGCGGCTTTGAGCATCGTGATTGGGTTCTGGTCTCAGTCGCTGCTATTGACTGTGGTGCGGCCCAACCTTGGCGGTACAGCAGGCGCTCATGCACCCTGACAGATAAACATCTGTTAGCATGAGTCCGTTCGACAGGCTGACAGGTCAACAGGTGTGTCCGAGCTCTTGACGGTCTGTCGGTGTGACGGGGTTTCGCCACAGAAAGTCCCAAGCGTTATGAAAGTGATGTGATTGTTCGACGCCGGCATGTCATCAGGCTCACCGGGCTCTCAACTTGGGGCCGAGGCCTGTCCCAAGCTTGCTTCTTGCGCCCATTTCATCTCATGAGCCATCGCGACTGGTTGCCTACCCCGGCTGTTGCATGACATGGTCTACTCTGAGGCGTCCGGTCTGCTTTCCAAGCTATTGACGGCAGACACCCCGCGGAATAGGACACGGCGCCCGTGGCTTTGTGCCTTGGAGACAGCTCCAGTAGAGCGACCCTGGCAAGCCTCAGGGTGGTTGGGTGGCTGTCTTGTCCGCAGCTGAATCCTGGATTCTGTCCGTCGCTATCGTAACCGTCTTGTCGCCTTGTCTGCCGCTCGGCACTCGGAGCCCCACAATGACATGAAACTGACGGACGGGACGTACGGCGAGCAGAGGTGCGAAGTCCGAGCAATATGGTTGGTTCCACTAAGTCATCACATGACTTCCAACCTCACCATTTGGGTGTGCAAACCTAGCATAGTGTTTATTCTTGCGACCAACCAGTATGCAGCATGCACGATCCCACGAGCAGCGGCCGGCAGTTGTGAGAAACGACTATTGGCCCACTGTATTCGTGTTGTCCCCGACTGGTGGTTGACCAACAGACTTGACAAACATTCGCGTAGTCTTGCTTGAATACTAAAATATTCGTCATCGTTAATGAAAGATGATTGTGCCTGACTCGACGGCCTGGACCCTTCACATTTCAAGGGGAACGAGGCGCATCGGCCGGCATATCAGCTAGGTAGTACTATGGAGTTGATCTGAGTGCGGGCAGCAGGGTTGTTCAGATGGTTCACTGCAGCAGAGACGAAGACTAGACCCTTTTGATGCTGCCAGCTGAATAAGATGACGTTACGCATCGCATCACTGATGCCCAACAAGGCTCATCTGGACTAGTAGTCGGCAGCTGTCAAGCATCAAACGAAACCTGGCGTCCAGGCAGACTATAAATCATAATTCTACCGGGTGATCGACCCAGCCTGCTTGAAACTTGGACATGCTAAGAGAGCTGTTCAGACGGGGGCACGATCCGGCACGATCCCGCGACACTTCGGCCCCCAAGGACGGCGTTCTTGCAAGCTGACTGGCACATCTCATGACATGCACAGGCCTTGGAAATCTTGTGGGCAGTCTTTCTTACAAGAGGCTTATATGTCTGTGTTCCACACACTACGGCAGATAAGAACTGCATCCGTGCCGTCAGGTGGTCTTATTCTTCACATGACGCATGGACCACTGTCCTGCAAGAAAACTTTCATCCAGACTTCTCCTCCAATATTCTGCGCTATACTGGCGGGATCTTCGACGTAAAGTTTCAACTTGATTCTTGTCCGCCGGATCGATGCGAAGGGCTCTGGCTTTGCAGGCTTTGCCAACCACTCAGCCACTCCCCTCTGAGTGCTTGTTGCTTGCCCCTCTACCCTGAATATACGACGCCGATCGTCCAATGCGGACGCTGATCAGTGCCCGATCGATCAGTGACTGCAAACCTTAATCGCAGAGGCCTCTGCCGTCCTCGCGGCGTGCATGCCTACAAAACTCTGCTGCTCTCCAAGGTTGTACCCGCCGGACGTCAGGCCGTCCCCTCCCGGGGACGTCATCTCCCGAGTCTGTGCGGATGAACAGACGGGATGCGTGCTCGGAGCAAACCCACTAGTCAGCGCTGACTTGGGCGTGAGCGATACAGGAGCATCCCTAACGAATCTCGCTTCCGCTGCTACTTTCCTTCACACGTCTTGCGGGCGGAGTTTATCAACCCATCCCACTGCCAGAGTCGCTGCCGTGTGTATCGGCCAAGGTCCAAGGAGATACCAGCCCAATGGGTTATCCGCCATCGCCGAAGTACTCCGTGACACGTACAGCAACATGACTGACCCCAGGCCTGACTTCAACCCCTTGTATGGTGCTGCCAACCTCTTCCCTGCATGTTCGTAACTCATGTCATGATCAATGCACATTTCTTCCTCGTGCCGGATTACAAAAGGAACTACCACCGAGTAAACTGGGTCTGACGATGTTTTTGGCTTCACTGCCGACTTCGACTTCCCGCACGAGGCACAGTCCATCTCGCTGCTCGGAGACTTGTAGTACTATTTTACCTGACGGATGCGCCCTACAGCGCCAATCTGACGGGGAGAAGACGAGATTTCCTTCCCGCTATACTGTTCTGTTCTGGGAGACGATGGCGATATGAGCTCCACGACGAAGTCGCCCGACCTGCCAGCGGCTAGCGGCCTCACAGGTCTCACCACCGACCTGCCATATCCGGGGGAATACCCAGACCTAGATGTCCAAACACAGAGGCCAGCGATTTACACGATCTCCATCGTTCTCGTCATCTTTTCAGGAATTTTGGTCGGCCTCCGCCTTCACACGCGCTACAGGTTGATCAAGGCAGCAGGGCCGGACGATATATCGATAGCAGTTGCTCTAGTATGTTGGGCCCAAGAGAGACGCGCACGTCATGTGATGGATGCTTCGGCTCCTAACACTCTCGACTCCAGATACTATCCATTGGCCTCTCCGTTGTCACAATACTGCGTGAGTAATAGCTACACCCGCCCGAGAGCAACTGGCAAACTAATCACGCCCCCAGAGGCGGTATATGGCTTAGGATTGCACCTATGGATGGTCCCACTAAGTGATCGCACCAAGCAGCTAGAGGTAACTGGACTCGCCCTCCTCCTTTTCGCGGTGTACTATGCGCTAACATTCCCCAAGCTGCTACTCGCGAATGAACTAATGTTCAATGTGTCCAAGACGGTCGCCAAGATTTCTCTCCTACTTCAATACCGCCGAATCTTCCGAGGGACACTCACAGCGTCCGCCTGTCGGTGGCTTATGGGATTCGTCCCAGTCTGGTGCATTGTCACGATCTTCCTCGTGTCATTTGCGTGCACGCCGATGGCGCAACTGAACACGAACCTTACAGATATCTGCCTGCCCAGCCTCACAGTCTGGCTTCTTACGTCCTCGATCAGTCTCGTCACAGACTTCGCGGTCGTGATCCTACCTATACCTGCCACGTGGGCTCTCCAGCTGGACAAGAAGCAGCGGGTCGTTCTTATTGTTTTGTTCGGCGTTGGTTTCTGGTATGTCCGGACACTGACACAATATGCCGTTGTCCCTCGCATTCCTAACATCATCCTTCACAGCACTGGTGTCGTCGCGTTCGTACGGATATTCACGCTCAAGACGACATTGCTTAACCTAGACACCT